>NC_041391.1:253779460-253830475 GCF_002162155.2 Triticum dicoccoides
CCGACGTACTCCTTTCACCCATATATACCTACGTACCCTAAAACTTCCAGAACAGAAGATAGATTGGGAGTTCCGCCGCCGCAAGCCTCTGTAGCCACCAAAAACCTCTCGGGAGCCCGTTTCGGCACCCTGCCGGAGGGGGATCCCATCACCGGTGGCCATCTTCATCATCCTGACGCTATCCATGACGAGGAGGGAGTAGTTCACCCTCGGGGCTGAGGGTATATACCAGTAGCTATGTGTTTGATCTCTCTCTCTCGTGTTCTCTCTCGTGTTCCTCTATGGCACGATCTTGATGTATCCCGAGCTTTGCTATTGTAGTTGGATCTTATGATGTTTCTCCCCCTCTACTCTCTTGTGATGAATTGAGTTTCCCCTTTGAAGTTATCTTATCGGATTGAGTCTTTTATGAACACTTGATGTATGTATTGCGTGTGATAACCGTGGTGACAATGGGTTATTCTATTGATCCACACTATGTATGTTTTCATGATCAACTTGCGGGTTTCGTGACACTTGGGAACCTATGCATAGGGGTTGGCACACGTTCTTGACTCTCCGGTAGAAACTTTGGGGCACTCTTTGAAGTACTTTTATGTTGGTTGGATGAATCTAAGATTGTGTGATGCATATCGTATAATCATGCCCACGGATACTTGAGGTGACAATGGAGCATCTAGGTGACATTAGGGCTTTTGTTGATTTGTATCTTAAGGTGTTATTCTAGTACAAACTCTTTTATAGATCGATCCGAAAGAATAGCTTTGTGGTGGTTTCGTACCCGACCATAATCTTTATGTTTGTTCTCCGCTATTAGTGGCTTTGGAGTGACTCTTTGTTGCCTGTTGAGGGCTTGTCATATGTTCTATCTATGTTATTATTGTTGAGAGAACATACACTAGTGAAAGTATGAACCCTAGGCCTTGTTTCCTATCATTGCAATACTGTTTACGTTCACGTTTATCACTTGTTACCTTGCTGTTTTTATTATTTCAGATTACAAATACCTTTATCTACCATCCATATTGCACTTGTATCACCATCTCTTCGCCGAACTAGTGCACCTATACAATTTACCATTGTATTGGGTGTGTTGGGGACACAAGAGACTGATTGATAAACCTTAGGTCATCCACTTGAGGGAAATTTGCTACTGTCCTACAAACCTGTGCACTTGCAGGCCCAACAACATCTACAAGAAGAAGGTTGTGTAGTAGACACTAAGCTCTTTTCTGGCGCCGTTGCCGGGGAGGCTAGGTAAAAGGGCACTCACTCACACCCCGTCAACTAAGCTCTTTTCTGGCGTCGTTGCCGGGGAGGTGAGTGCTTGAAGGTATATCTTTAGATCTTGCAATCAAATCTTTTTGTTTCTTGTTTTAGCACTAGTCTAGTTTATAAAACAAAATTACAAAAAAATGGAGTTAAGCTTGTCTCATACGCTTCGCCTTTTTAATATCTTTCGTGAGTATGATGGAAAGGAAAATTGTGCCAAAGTGTTAGAAGAAGAATTACATAGAATGCTTGGCATGAAATATGTGAATGATGAGCATGATTGCAATGTTGTTAGTATGAATTCCTTGAATATCCATGATGCTAATGATATGCAAAGCCACAAGCTTGGGGAAGCTATGTTTGATGAAGATGATATTTTTTGTCCCCCAAGCTTTGATAAGCAAATTTACTATGATGAAAGCATGCCTCCTATCTATGATGATTATTGTGATGATACGTATGCTATAAAGAAGAATTTTGCTTATGTGGAGAGTAGTAAACTTTTTATGCTTGTAGATCAAGAAAAGAATGCTTTAGGTGCTGGTTATATTGTTAAATTCATTCATGATGCTACTGAAAATTATTATGAGGGAGGAACATATGCTTGTAGGAATTGCAATAATATCAAGTTTCCTCTCTATGTGCTTAAATTCTTGAAGCTATGCTTGTGTTACCTTCCTATGCTTGTTGATTATTGTTCCCATAAGTTGTTTGCTCACAAAATCCCTATGCATAGGAAGTGGGTTAGACTTAAAAGTGCTAGTCATATGCTTCATGATGCTCCCGTTATGTTTCAATTCTTATCTTTTATGTGAGCATCATTGTCACCATCATGCCTAGCTAGAAAGGCATTAAAGAAAAGCGCTTGTTGGGAGACAACCCAATACTTATCCTTACTGTTTTTGTGTGTCCCCATGATTATTCTACTGTAGTAATCATGTTTTATAGATTTTGTTTCAATAAAGTGCCAAGTAGAACCTTTGGGAAGACTTGGGTGAAGTTTATGTGATCTTGCTGTGAAAAACAGAAACATTAGCGCTCACGAGAATAGCTGCCATTTTTTACTGGAGAGTGATTTTAGGTTGATTCTTTTCGCGGATGATTAATAGACACATTTCTCAGGTCCACCAATTTATTTCATAATTTTTTGGGTTCCATAAGTGTACGTTTTATACAGATTACGACAGACTGTTCTGTTTTTGACAGATTCTGTTTTCCATGTGTTGTTTGCTTATTTTGATGAATCTATGAGTAGTATCGGAGGGTATGAACCATAGATAAGTTGGAGTACAGTAGATATTACACCAATGTGAATTTAGAATGAGTTCATCACAGTATCTAAGTGGTGGTTTTATTTTATTATACTAACGGAGCTTACGAGTTTTGTTTTGAGTTTTGTGTGGTTGAAGTTTTCAAGTTTTGGGTAAAGATTTGATGGACTATGGAATAAGGAGTGGCAAGAGCCTAAGATTTGGGATGCCCAAGGCACCCAAAGGTAATATTCAAGGACAACCAAGAGCCTAAGTTTGGGGATGCCCCGGAAGGCATCCCCTCTTTCGTCTTCGTTCATCGGTAACTTTACTTGGAGCTATATTTTTATTCACCACATGATATGTGTTTTGCTTGGAGCGTCATTTCCTTTTGTTAGTTTTGCTTGATTTTAGTTAGATTAATGTTTTGATCCTTTGGTTTCAATAAAAAGTCAAGGATAGCCTTTACCATGCTTATTTTGCTAGTATGCATGTTGCTGTTTGAAAACAGAAAGTTTACCGCTGTTGCAAAAATTCCCTAGAAAAGTCAGAGAGTGGTATAATGTTGAATCTTTTTGCATATTGAGATCTTATAAATTTATTACAGTGGGAATTTTAGTTCATAATTTTTGGAGTTAGGGAAGTATTGTTACTCTTGCATTCTTTACAGACTGTACTGTTTTGACAGATTGCTGTTATGTTTGCATTGTTTGCATATGTTTGCTTGTTTAATGATTCTGTTTGGTGATAGGAGTATTAAATATGCAGAGTAATTTAGTATTCAATGTGGAATAATAATTTTAGTGATTTATTACAGTAGAAAATGATAAGGTTTTGCATTGGTTTATACTAACCTATCTCACGAGTTCTTGTTGAGTTTGTTGTGAATGAAGCTTTTGATAAAAAGAGAAACCATGATATGAGAGGAATTAAGGAGACACAAAAGCTCAAGATTAGGGATGCCCAAGGCACCCCAAGATAATATTTCAAGAAGTCTCAAGCATCTAAGCTTGGGGATGCCCCGGTTGGCATCCCACCTTTCTTCTTCAACAACTATCGGTTAGTATCGGTTGAGCCTAAGTTTTTGCTTCTTCACATGAGTTGTGCTATCCTTGCATTGTAGTTTTCTTTAGCTTTGCTTGCTGTTTGAATAAAGTATCAAGATCTGAAATTATTAAATGAGAGAGAGTCTTCGCATAGTTGCATAATTATTTAGCTACTCATTGATCTTCACTTATATCTTTCGGAGTAGTTTGTCATTTGCTCTAGTACTTCACTTATATCTTTTAGAGCATGGTGGTAGTTTTATTTGAAGAAATAGATGAACTCTAATACTTCACTTAGATTATTTTGAGAGTCATTAATAGCATGGTAATTCGCTTAATTTTAAATATACTTGGTGTTCAAGATATGTGAAACTTTCTTTTGAGTGTGTTGAATACTAAGATAAGTTTGATGCTTGATAATTGTTTTGAGATACGAAGATGGTGATATTAGAGTCATGCTAGTTAAGTAGTTGTGAATTCAAAGAATACTTGTGTTGAAGTTTGTGATTCCCGTAGCATGCACGTATGGTGAACCATTATGTGATGAACCCGGAGCATGATTTATTTATAGATTGTCTTCCTTATGAGTTGCGGTCGGGGACGAGCGATGGTCTTTTCCTACCAATCTATCCCCCTAGGAGCATGCGTGTAATACTTTGCTTTGATAACTTCTAAATTTTTGCAATAAGTATATGAGTTCTTTATGACTAATGTTGAGTCCATGGATTATACACACTTTTTCCAATCCTTCCACCATTGCTAGCCTCTCTAATACCGCGCACTTCTCGCCGGTATCATACACCCACTATATATCTTCCTCAAAACAGCCACCATACCTACCTATTATGGCATTCCCATAGCCATTCCGAGATATACTTCCATGCAACTTTCCACCGTTCAATTTATTATGACACGCTCCATCATTGTCATATTGCTAGCATGATCATGTAGTTGACATCGTATTTGTGGCGAAGCCACCGTTCATAATTCTTTCATACATGTCACTCTTTATTCATTGCATATCCCGGTACACCGCCGGAGGCATTCATATAGAGTCATATTTTGTTCGAAGTATCGAGTTGTAATTGTTGAGTTGTAAGAAATAAAAGTGTGATGATCATCATTATTAGATCATTGTCCCACTGAGGAAAGGATGATGGAGACTATGATTCCCCCACAAGTCGGGATGAGACTCCGGACAAAAAATAATAATAATAAAAGAGGCCAAAGAAGCCCAAATAAAAAAAAGGAGGCAAAAAAGAGAAAAGGCCCAAATAAAAAAAATGAGAGAAAAAGAGAGAAGGGACAATGCTACTATCCTTTTACCACACTTGTGCTTCAAAGTAGCACCATGATGTTCATGATAGAGAGTCTCTCATTTTGTCACTTTCATATACTAGTGGGAATTTTTCATTATAGAACTTGGCTTGTATATTCCAATGATGGGCTTCCTCAAAATGCCCTAGGTCTTCGTGAGCAAGCGAGTTGGATGCACACCCACTTAGTTTCTTTTGTAGAGCTTTCATATACTTATAGCTCTAGTGCATCCGTTGCATGGCAATCCCTACTCACTCACATTGATATCTATTGGTGGGCATCTCCATAGCCCGTTGATACGCCTAGTTGATGTGAGACTATCTTCCCTCTTTTTGTCTTCTCCACAACCACCATTCTATTCCACATATAGTGCTATATCCATGGTTCACGCTCATGTATTGCGTGAAGATTGAAAAAGTTTTGAAAATGTTAAAGTATGAAAAATTGCTTGGCTTGTCATCGGGGTTGTGCATGATTTAAATATTTTGTGTGGGGAAGATGGAGCATAGCCAGACTATATGATTTTGTAGGGATAACTTTCTTTGGCCATGTTATTTTGAGAAGACATAATTGCTTAGTTAGTATGCTTGAAGTATTATTATTTTTATGTCAATATGAACTTTTGTCTTGAATCTTTCGGTTCTGAATATTAATATCACAATTAAGAGGATTTACATTGAAATTATGCCAAAGTATCACTCCGCATCAAAAATTCTTTTTTATCATTTACCTACTCGAGGACGAGCGGGAATTAAGCTTGGGGATGCTTGATACGTCTCCAACGTATCTACAATTTTTGATTGTTCCATGCTACTTTATCTACTGTTTTAGGCAATATTGGGCTTTATTATCCACTTTTATATTATTTTTGGGACTAACCTATTAACCGGAGGCCCAGCCCAGATTTGCTGTTTTATGCCTATTTCAGTGTTTCGAGGAAAAGGAATATCAGACGGAGTCAAAACGGAACAAAATCAACTGGAGAAGTTATTTTTGGAAGGAAACCCACCTGAGGACTTGGACCCCACGTCATAAGATACGGGAGGTGCTCACGAGGGTGGGGGCGCCCCCCCCGGGCGCGCCCCCCTACCTCGTGGGGCCCCCGTAGCTCCGCCGACGTACTCCTTTCACCCATATATACCTACGTACCCTAAAACTTCTAGAACAGAAGATAGATCGGGAGTTCCACCGCCGCAAGCCTCTGTAGCCACCAAAAACCTCTTGGGAGTCCGTTCTGGCACCCTGCCGGAGGGGGGTCCCATCACCGGTGGCCATCTTCATCATCCCAACGCTATCCATGATGAGGAGGGAGTAGTTCACCCTCGGGGCTGAGGGTATGTACCAGTAGCTATGTGTTTGATCTCTCTCTCTCTCTCGTGTTGTCTCTCGTGTTCCTCTATGGCACGATCTTGATGTATCCCGAGCTTTGCTATTGTAGTTGGATCTTATGATGCTTCTCCCCCTCTACTCTCTTGTGATGAATTGAGTTTCCCCTTTGAAGTTATCTTATCGGATTGAGTCTTTTATGAACACTTGATGTATGTCTTGCGTGGGATAACCGTGGTGACAATGGGTTATTCTATTGATCCACTTGATGTATGTTTTGGTGATCAACTTGTGGGTTTCGTGACACTTGGGAACCTATGCATAGGGGTTGGCACACGTTCTTGACTCTCCGGTAGAAACTTTGGGGCACTCTTTGAAGTACTTTTATGTTGGTTGGATGAATCTGAGATTGTGTGATGCATATCGTATAATCATGCCCATGGATACTTGGGGTGACAATGGAGTATCTAGGTGAAATTAGGGTTTTGGTTGATTTGTATCTTAAGGTGTTATTCTAGTATGAACTCTTTTATAGATAGATCCGAAAGAATAGCTTTGTGGTGGTTTCGTACCCGACCATAATCTCTACGTTTGTTCTCCACTATTAGTGGCTTTGGAGTGACTCTTTGTTGCATGTTGAGGGCTTGTCATATGTTCTATCAATGTTATTATTGTTGAGAGAACTTACACTAGTGAAAGTATGAACCCTAGGCCTTGTTTCCTATCATTGCAATACCATTTACGTTCACATTTATCACTTGTTACCTTGCTGTTTTTATTATTTCAGATTACAAATACCTTTATCTACCATCCATATTGCACTTGTATCACCATCTCTTCGCCGAACTAGTGCACCTATACAATTTACCATTGTATTGGGAGTGTTGGGGACACAAGAGACTTTTTGTTATTTGGTTGCAGGGTCGTTTGAGAGAGACCACTTCATCCTACGCCTCCTATGGATTGATAAACCTTAGGTCATCCACTTGAGGGAAATTTGCTATTGTCCTACAAACATGTGCACTTGCAGGCCCAACAACGTCTACAAGAAGAAGTTTGTGTAGTAGACATCAGTAGTACAAGACCAAATAGAGTACAACTACGGTGAAAGGAAGATTACATCTCATCGGAGGCATCCAAGCTCCTATACATTATTTTTCTCCACCTCCGGAATCTAGTACAAACTACGTCATATTCCACAAGACGCGCAGGACTGTGGAAATACAACTACTACAAACAACTAGTGTCGTGATCCCGCTCAGTCATCTCCAGCTCCGTAGTAGTCCTCATAGACATCCCCCGCGTAGCCTGGAAGCGGGACGTGTGGATCCGGGAACTCTCGATCACGTCGGGACTGTGGACCATACGGACTCGGATGAGGCCTCGGTCCCACGAAGGGTGGAAGATGGTGCACACGCGGAGGCGTGATACCCCCAACATCTGCATAATCCATGCGAGCCGGAAGACGTGTGCGGACAGGGTACAAGTCACGCATATCCAGTTAACCGGTCTGTACGGCTGGTGCGAGCCTCGTCAGGGTAGCCCAGTGGTCCTAGCGGGTGTTGTAGAACTCCATGCGTAAGGCACGGTTCTCTCTCTCTCTCTCTCTCTCGGTAGTAGTGCAAAGAAGTGGCTCCTCATGAGCAGCAACGGCATAGAACCCAATGTAATAGCCCTCTTGGCCAGTGCATGCCGTCGGCAGGTAGTGGAACTCAGTATCATTCTGCGATGCATATCTAGCTCGGATGATGGAGATCATAGAATAGGCAGCGTCCTACACGGACATCTCCACGGTGATACCAAGCCCATAGGACTAGTGCAGGGGCTCGATAGAACCGGGATAAGATGGGAAGATCCTCTCAGTGTAGATAAATTGACTCTGATTGAAGTCACAGAACTGCTCCTCGATGGTATATTCAGGATACCATCTGTAGCCGGTCTCAGTCATCACTCGTACTAACATGGCCGTATGCCCGGGCACGTTAATGCCACGGGTCAGTCGGACCACCTGGTGAACAGTGAGGGGAGACATCTGAAACACCAATAATTCAAAGACATTTGAATTTCTAGCAGATATTGGACATCATAACGGCTATAAATGCTCAAAAAGGGTTTTGAGGCACTTTGCAAAGGTTTGCATAGACACTCAACAACATCATATCAAGGTTCTAGGTCCAACTTAACAACATATTGGAGTAGTAGAACTGAACTTGGGCTTGTAACCATTAATCCTATAAGTTACTACGAATTAGTAACACGTGAACCTGTTAGAGAGAAGAGATCCTAGTTCTTAACGTCTGGTGGAAAGAATGGACTGACTCAGATCAGAATGCCATGAGGTAAAGGAGTAAAAAGAGTGTTATGTTCCATCCCACAATTAATTCCTATCGGGGATATACCCCGCAGTGTAACCCGCCGGATGTATGACCCTGCTAGAGTTTGGCGACTCACTTGTGACCCGCCCGGACTTGGCAGTTTACGGGCAACCTGCCTGAACATTGCGACTCACTGGTGACCCGGCAGGCGGGTCAGACGGATGACAAGGCCCAAGGCCCAGAAGGCCGGCTCATGCCATCGTGGGCCGGTTTACGAGGAAAGACATAAGGAGTTTCCATTAATGGGGCAGACTAGGATTCCACTTGTTATAGAATAGTCCTAGTCCTTCTAGGATTCCACATGTAACCCGCCCCTCCAACTTATATAAGGAGACGCAGGACACCCCAAGAGAGACAAGCAAAAAATAATCTCTAAGGCTAGACACAACTAAAGGGGAGCCGGCTTATGCGGCGTCTCCCAGATGAGCATAATGAGATCTAACCACAAACAGCATGTCGGGTTATTACCGAATGATGTTTCCCGGCGCCCGAAGCTATCTAAATCCAAGTCTTGTGTGTTGCATCTCTCGTCCCGATCAACCCCTCTCAAGCTACCACATAGATGTGTTAGCCTCACGACTAAGTCCTCACACTAGGACATCTGGCGTGACGTTTCCACGACAGTTGACGCCCACAGTGAGGCTCGCGCACGGTGATGTTGAGTTCTTGATGGGATCTCTCCCAGGGAAAGTTCACGCTAGTCAGATGGAAGAAGAGCCGGCATGGAACAATCATGCTGGATAACCCGCCATGACAACCCTGGGTACAACACACAAGTCAAACGAAATTAGGGTTATGCTTATGTGCACATGTGTCGTTCATACGATCCGTCCAAATTCAGAATTTGCCAAAGTTCAATCAGTCGGATGAGAAAGAAGCGGCATGTCCTACGATCCGCCGAGGCTGACGGTGATCCAGCAAGCTGTCAAGTCACCGAATTTTTTAATGGAAAAAGGTCTATCATTTGAATCTAGATAGTATCTGGTCAAATCCGTTCTAGTTTCAATATCATCCAGATGCACATGGTCAAAGTGCCATGGCGAATTAGTAAGCATTAGTTGCAGCTCGTCGTTCGAGATCTAATTAATTTTGGAAGTTGCTTCTTCACGGGATAAAAATAATACCATCATCTTGGGACTTCCTAAACTATTAGCAGTTGCAGAAAGAGAATATTATGACCCGGATTCCCAGCTCCGAGCCGGCCGCGGCATCTCCTCACCTTGTTGACCCGCCTATTTCCGTGAGTCAGCCCGGCCGTGAGTTGCCCGGCCAGCTCGTGACCAAAAAAACGCCCTGAACTGATCTATTCACTGCAAGTTGCAATTCCTGTGTCCATGCACTTTGCTACTCCCGAGAAGAAAAATTGCAGCAGTGCACGCCTGATACTGGATGCTGAGAGGAGTCAAAAGTTCATATTGGTTTTTCTCCAAATCACTACATCTACTTAAGGAAACTGTCGGCGTTCTGGAATGGGGTCCCCAGACTTGCCTGCCTTCGGCCCACGTCATTGCTCCACCAATGGCCCAGTATGGCCCGTCTTTGTCAACCAACACTTGAGAACCTTGCGAGGGGCCGAGCCGTGGAGGCGGACGACACAAGGCCTCCTTAGGAGCGGCCTCACCAGGTAGGCTCGCAAGGGGGGCGAAGAGATCAAGGTAAGGGGTACCTCGTGAGGTTCCCATGACGCAAGCCATGATGAACAAGGCCAGGAGGGCAACAGCGCGTGCAGTGTCCTTGTTTCCCCTTTGGTGCTAAGGGGGCAAGCGCAGGCGCGGAGTACCGAGGCATCAGGCACAGGTTTCCATATCGGTGCAATAAGACCAAGACCAGCAGGACGGCAGGATGGAGGTCATCGTGGATCCCAAGACGGCGTCACCACCAACGCCTTTGACAGGCGAAGACCACTGAGGGAGTCCTGGACTAGGGGGTGTCCGGATAGCCGAACTATCATCATTGGCCGGACTCCAAGACTATGAAGATACAAGATTTAAGACTTCGTCCCGTGTCCGGATGGAACTTTCCTTGGCGTGGAAGGCAAGCTTGGCAATACGGATATGTAGATCTCCTACCATTGTAACCGACTCTGTGTAACCCTAGCCCTCTCCGGTGTCTATATAAACCGGAGGGTTTTAGTCCATAGGACGAACAACAATCATACCATAGGCTAGCTTCTAGGGTTTAGCCTCCTTGATCTCGTGGTGGATCCACTCTTGTACTACCCATATCATCAATATCAATCAAGAAGGAGTAGGGTTTTACCTCCATCGAGAGGGCCCGAACCTGGGTAAAAACATCGTGTCCCTTGTCTCCTGTTACCATCCGCCTAGATGCACAGTTCGGGACCCCCTACCCGAGATCCGCCGGTTTTGACACAGACATTGGTGCTTTCATTGAGAGTTCCTCTGTGTCGTCACCTATAGGCCTGATGGCTCCTTCGATCATCAACAACGACGCGGTCCAGGATGAGACTTTTCTCCCTGGACAGATCTTCGTATTCGGCGGCTTTGCACTGCGGGCCAATTCGCTTGGCCATCTGGAGTAGATTGAAAGCTACACCCCTGGCCATCATGTCAGATTTGGAAGTTTGAACTTCACGGCCGACATCCGCGGAGACTTGATCTTCGACGGATTTGAGCCACAGCCGAGCGCGCCGCACTGTCACGATGGGCATGATCTAGCTCTGCTGCCGGACAGTGCCCTGGAGGCCGCACACGAGTCCGCTCCGACCCCCAACTCGAAGCCGACTGCGCCAATCGAGGATGGGTGGCTAGACACCGCCTCGGGGGCTGCTACCTCCACGGCGATGGAGCCGAATACCGACCCTGTCCCTTGTGAAGCTCGTGACTCCGAGGTGCCGGACTCCTCGCCGGACTCCGAACCTCCCGCGCCCCTACCAATCGAATCCGATTGGGCGCCGATCATGGAGTTCACCGCTACGGACATCTTTCAGCACCCGCCTTTTGGCGACATCCTGAATTTGCTAAAGTATCTCTCGTTATCAGGAGAGTCCTGGCCGGACTACGGTCAGGACGGTTGGGATGCGGACAACGAAGAAATTCAAAGCCCACCCACCACCCACTTTGTAGCCACTATCGATGACCTAACCAACATGCTAGATTTCGACTCCGAAGACATCGACGGTATGGACGACAATGCTGGAGACAACGAAGAACCAGCGCCCACAGGGCACTGGAAACCCACCTCAACTCACGACGTATACATGGTGGATACACCAAGAGGAAGCGATAACGAGGAACAACGGGACGCTGCGAAGGATTATTCCCCCGAAAAGCAGCCAAAACGACGACGCAAGCGCCGCCTGAAGTCCCGCCTCGATAACAACAGCAACCGTACAGACCCAGCCATAGAGCAGGGCGAACCAGTGGACGACGAACATGCCACCAGGCAACCGTCCGAACAGGATGAATTGGACGAGCAACCCATCCCTGGCGAAAACAACAGTCCAGATGATCTCACGCCGGACACATCACCGGAGCATAAGAACCTCCACAAAAGGCTCGTCGCCACTGCAAGAAGTCTGAGGAAGCAGAAGCGGAAGCTCAAAACAGCGGAAGACGTACTCAGAATGAGATGGAGCAAAGTACTCAAGACCGCAGACAAATACAGCGATAGTCACCAAGCAAAGAGCTACCCGAAGCGTAAGCTGTTGCCCGAATTTGATGAGGAGGCCGTAGAGCCCCACATCAAAAAACAAAGAGGCCGCCCGGTCGGATAGACGACCAGATGACAAGCTAAGAACGGCAAGCGGCGCCGTACACAAGCCGGCACACAATCCACAAATGGATCCTCGCAAAAAGGATGGCCCGGTCAGGTCCATCTATGGGCCAAGAAAGAAGGCTCCAGGAAGCAACACAACACGTCGAGTGTTCGAAAATAACGGCACACCTAAATACAGGGGCGCTGCACACCTCCTATGTTTCACCGATGAGGTACTGGATCATGAATTTCCAGCGGGATTCAAGCCCGTAAACATAGAAGCATACGACGGAACAACAGACCCTGGCGTCTGGATTGAGGATTATATCCTACACATACATATGGCTAGAGGAGACGATCTCCATGCCATAAAATGCCTACCCCTCAAGCTCAAAGGGCCAGCTCGGCATTGGCTCAAAACCCTCTCAGAAAATACTACTGGAAGTTGGGAAGAGCTCGAGGATGTGTTTCGAGCAAATTTTCAGGGGACTTATGTCCGCCCTCTGGATGCAGACGATTTAAGTCACATAATTCAACAGCCCGGAGAGTCAGCTCGAAAATTCTGGAACAGGTTCCTCACCAAAAAGAACCAAATAGTCGACTGTCCGGACGTCGGAGCCTTAGCAGCCTTCAAACATAACGTCCGAGACGAATGGCTCGCCAGACACCTCGGCCAGGAAAAGCCAAGGACAATGGCCACACTAACGAGCCTCATGACCCGCTTCTGCGCGGGAGAAGATAGCTGGCTGGCAAGTTGCAGCACCAGCGACCCGAGTACATCCGAGGTCAGGGATGGAAATGGGAAGCCACGACGTAGAAAAGACCAGCGCCGGACTAAGGAAAACGGCCCAAAGAACATGGCGGTCAACGCTGGGTTCAAAAGCTCTCAGCCGAACAACAAAACACTGCCTCTTAAGGACAACAGTGACGAGCTATCCAACCTAAACAAAATCTTGGACAGGATATGTCAAATCCATAGCACCCCCAGGAAGCCTGCAAACCATACCCACAGAGATTGTTGGTTCTTCAAGCAGTCCGGCCGACTTAACACCGAACACAAGGGGCTCGACACACCAAGCGAGGACGATGACGAACCCAACAAGCAGACCGCCGGAAAACAAAAGAACTTCCCACAAGAAGTCAAAACGGTGAATTCACTTCAAGTGATAACAAGGAAAGACAGAGCGACATCTACTAAAGTACGCGCCGCACGGTCCACCCCAGCGGAGTTCCGATGCTGGATGTCAAACCAATTACTTTTGACCATCAGGATTACTCCAGAAGTATACGAAATGCAGGATGGTTTGCTTTGATACTGGATCCTATATTTGGCGGACTACAATTTACACAAGTCCTAATGGATGGCGGCAGCGATATAAACCTGCTATACCACGACACAATCCGCAGAATGGGGATAGACCCTACCAAAATTCGCCATAGCAACACTTCCTTTAAAGGAGTAACGCCAGGCCCTTATCCCAATTGTACGGGCTACTTACTACTAGAAGTCGTGTTCGGTTCATCCGACAACTTCCGTCGCGAAAAGCTAATCTTCCATATCGCCCCATTTAAAAGTAGCCACCAAGCACTATTGGGACGCGAAGCTTTCGCCCGCTTTAACGCAATACCGCATTACGCGTCTCTCACACTAAAAATGCCCGGTCCACGCGGTATCATCTCATTGAAGGGAAACTTCAAGTGTTCCTCGACCGCGGAAGAACGTGAGACTGCCTTGACAGCCACACACTAATCCGGCCTTGCTGATCAAAGCCCCTAAAATAGGTCATTCAGACCCCGGACACGGTTAGGCGAGTTCGGTACAAATAAACGAGGGGCTTCCTAGCCGCATACCCCGTTACAAGGGGCTGCACGAACGAAGAATGAGAGGCAATGAAGCTCAATTTTATTCATTTCTTAAATCATACTCTGTTTTAAATACATTTTTCGCACGATCTTTTTTCAAACTAAGTTCTTCTCTTTTACAGATGAACAACGTGCTACACCCGTCCAGGATACAGCACAACGGAGACACAGGCGCAGACGTGCAGCAGGGACCTGTTGCAAGGATTCTTTTTAGATTAAGACCCTGCTTAAACCTTTTTTACTGTCTCTTGTTGATACACATCGCCCGGTTTCTTACCATAACCAAGGAGGAGGCTGACATTTTGGCATCGGACGCGTCAGAAGATTTCGTGCGTACCTGGGCACTAGGGGCTTAGGGCATCATTCTGCCCATTTTCATAAAGACCGAATACCTTAGGGAGTGTTCGGCATCTCGAGTTAGGCCTTATATGCATCAGCTCCGAATCATGTCTTTGGTCAAATGTTGGGTTTGCCCGGCTCCTGTGTTTTTCTGCCTTACGTTCCGTTTTATTGGCTAACGCGGCACCAGGAGAACTACTGCGATTGTGCCCCGGTTTGGCCTGGCGAGCACCTCAGTAGAGAAAGCCGAAAATTGACTGTCATGATATAGCGAGAGACTGGTCAACCACTCGATCGACTACTGGAATGTCTAGAATTCCTCCGCTTTGACGAAGGACCGTTTCCCGGTCAGGCACACACGCGCCCCGAATTCGGAGAGCGCGGTGCCCCTAGGGGCTATATCGTAGCCCCACCTTCGAACTCCTATGGCTAAGTGAAAGTGATAAAGCATTATAGTCCGGTTGCCTAGTTTGCTACGCTACCACCTCCTTCACAGGACCAAGACGTTGGATTAAGTGTGAAAATGCGCCTTTTTGCAAACACCCCCGCACCATGTGCGTGGGGGCTGAAGCCCAAGACTGCCATCTTTCAGGTTATATATACATATACATTAACGGACGCACAGGAGATATTTCAATACTTGAATGCACAAGTATAAAAGGCCCTTATATTATAAATATGGTTTTACAAATCGTACATGTCATTTGAACATAACATTTTTCGAGCACTACGACTCTACTAAACGAGCGCCCCGCATGACTTCCTCAAAATAGTGCTCGGCGGGTAATCGGCTTCTGTCCCAATCCCGGGACGCAACGTCGGTGGCATCCATCTCTGCCCAGTATGTTTTGACACGGGCGAGAGCCATCCATGCACCCTCTATGCATGTCGACCGCTTCATCGCCTTGATATGCGGCACCGCATCAAGGAATTGCTGCACTAAGCCAAAATAACTCTTCGGCTTGGGCCTTTCCGGCCATAGATGATCCACGAAATCCTTCATGGCAAGTCCGGACAGCCTATTCAGCTCAGCCCACTCAGCCAACCGATCGGTTAACAGAAGGGGACGCTTCGGACTATGGAATTGAGACCAAAAAAGCTCTTCCATTTCGTGATCTTTCTGGCTTCGGAAGTGCATGACTGCGTCTGCCGCACTCGCCGCCAAATTCAGATAAGCATCCTCCGCACCCCACAACTGGCCCAACTGAGCATACTTTGGATCCATGAACTTCCTACGCAGCAGAAAGGGCTTTCCAGCCGCAATGTCTCCGGCCTGACGCAGCTCCTCCTTTATAGCCCTCATCGCAGAGCGGGCATCCTTGGCTTCGGCAGTGGCCTTATTCAGGTCCTCTTGCCCCGTTCGGCATTCTCTTTCAAGAACCTCACAGCAGTCGGCAGGATCCTTCAGCTTCACGGCCATTCCGGCCATCTCCTCCCTGCTTCGGCAGTGAGCAGCCTTTTCGACTTTTAGCTCTTTGGCCGCCTTCGAGGCAGCCGCATCACTCTTTCTGGCTTGCTCCTTGGCTCGAGCAAGCTCTGCCCAAAGGTCCTTCATAGCAGCGGCGCCATCTGCATCAAGCATACATGTTGTAAGGTCTGGGCATCAGCTCCCTTACCAGGTGACCACGGAGAAACCACCTACCTTGTGACTCGTCAAGTCATTTATTGACCAGCGCGATGTCCGCATCCGCAACGTCGAGTTGTCGCTTCAGTTCGGAAACTCTATCAGTCTGGCTGGCCACCGAATGTTCCGCCTCTTGAATAGGAAGGGCGACATCTTATAACTAAGATTATGATCCTCGGCACGCTGTCGCTTTCGACAACATCCCGAGTCTTAGGGGCTACTATCTATATAGGGCGCACTCTATGCGCAAAACTGTCAAAAGGTATGTCATTTTTACGTACCTCAAACCCCGTCAGTAAACTTCTGACGGCCTCATGCAACCCGCTCTCAGCGGATGAAATCCTTTCAATCACCGTACTCATTAAAGTACGGTGATCTTTTGAGATAGATGCCCTCTCGAGCAGATCCTTCAGCTCCCCCGGCCGTACACTAGTTGGTGCCAAACTCTCCAGCCCCGCCGGACTCGGGGAGACCCTCCGTGATGACACCTCACGGTCGTCCGCCCCGCCTGACGGTGCGACAGATGGAGGCGTTTCGCTCTCCATCATCTCTGGACGAAGATCCCCTGAAGATGAGCTCTGCTGAGAAGGGCTGAGATCCGGACTACAAGGTAAGAACTCCGGTTATCCTCAGAAATAAAAACAGGGGTGTCCCTTATTACAAAACTCCCCTTTTTCTACTTCGGCTTGCTGGAGGGATGATTCCCTTGGGGAAATAGTGTGGCCGGGGCTTCTCCTGGCGCAGGACCCTCCGATGAAGATTTCTTCCCCCGCTTTGAGGCCTTGGCCTCCGGATCTTCGGAAGCGGTCCTCTTTTCCCCCTAGAGGGAGGGATTCTCGATGCCCCCTTTTTTGAGAGCCTCCTTAGTAGAGGCACTAGTTTTCCTGTTTTCCCCTTCGCCCTCGTCTGAAGGCGCAACCTCCAGCATCTTGACTAACACAGGATCCGGCGTGGTCTCCGGGAGGGAGGCCGGACACCGTATCAGTTTTGCTTGCGCTATCCACTCCTGTTCAAGGGATAGCTGGTTAAAAGGCAAATCCGTGTGTCATGGTGGGAACGAGCACCTATGGGGCAGGGCCCCTTTTTGGTCCGGCAAGGGAGCGGAGGGCGCACGAAGAGCAGATCGAGGCGAAAGCACGCGGGGGATTTTACCCAGCTTCGGAGCTCTCCGGAGAGATAAAAACTCCTACTGCTGCTTTGTGTTTCTATTCTGTTCTTGCTCAAGAGCGTAGGTGTGTTGCAGTTTCGAATGAGTCAAACCCGAACCCCCCCTACGTGCGCATGGGCCTCCTTTTTATAGTGTAAAGGGGTCACCGACAGGTGGCAACGCAGAGAGAGGGGTAAAAAGGTAAAAACGCGGGTTGGTACAACCACTATCAACAGTGCCCCCTACCTAACTCTGACGGCAGGGGACAAGGGCATTTAATGCCCGTCCGGTCGCTCCAACAGTGCCGGAAGCGACCGTTAGCGGTGCCACCGATCGCCACGATGGCCTCCTAGTCATCTTCACTTGCCACCTCGCACTGCTGGGCTGCACAGCCACCTGCCACGTGCACCAGGAGCGATCCTGTGGCGACACGTCGTCGAATGTGCTGGAGCGTAGATGCAGTGCGGTGGCTTCGCCGTGGCAAGTGCCTTGCCGCGGTCGCTGACTTGTCACACCCGCAAGCTCGCCGCTCGCCGGGTTTTGCCGGGACGCGCAGCGCGTCACGGCAAGTTCTTCGCAGTGCCTTGGTTGGCCTTCCCGGAAAGCTCCTCTTGCCGGGGTCTTGTCCTTCCCGGCAAGCTCCTCTTGCCGGGGCTCTGTCTTCTCAGTTAACACTTTGTTCTTGAATGGCAGTAATATGAATAGTGAAGGGTCTTGGCGGAAGCCCGGCAAGCCTTGCCGCGGGACGCTGCGATTGCCCGTGCCCAAGTTCCGGGTGCTAAGTACCCCTACTTTAGTACACCGACAGGAGCCCCCGGGCCTGGGCCATACACGATGCCGAGCGCTGTTGGGCCAGGCCCAAAACAGGGCACGGGCACGCGCGTCCTGGGTCCAAACCAAATCCGCTCCGTATCCACCGCGTCCTCTCGTAACGGCACGCGTCAATTGCAGCGTCGTGGGAGAGATCGTGGGCTATACTTTAATCCAGGAAATGTGTAACGTTCGCCTCGGTTCTGCATCCCCGCCACGCGGCTCCCATGTACTTGGGGTCGCGGACGGTGGAAACGGGAAACTGGGTCGTTGCGAGCAGAGGCAGCGGGTCGGCCCCGACTCCCTGCTCTTCCCGTGCCTTGATTCGCTGAGCGGGGCGGCCGAGCCCCCACCTTGCCCCTTTAAAAAGAGCGGAAGGGGAGCGCAGAAGCCCGCACTCTCTCATCTCCTCCTTTCTTCAGCTTCTGCTCCCCTTTCTCTCATTCGCCATGGAGAAAGGGAACCCTGGCCCTTCATCGGTGGCAGCGAGGGTCGCCGCCAGACAGCGCGCCCCTCCCTATCCCGCGCCCGTGGTGGCAGAACCCGCCATAAGGGGAAGAGGGAGGGGGCGAGGTCATGGACGAGGCCGAGGACAAGGTCGAGGCGCTCGGGGAAGAGGCGGACGGGGCGGCGCGCCATCTCCGCCTCCGCCGGCGGTTTCTCTCCCAACGGCGGTCCATACGGGGGACGACCCTTGCGAGTTCTTCATCAGGCTGCGCCGGGCGCCTCGTCGTCGCCTCCGGATTTCAGCTCCGTTTGCGAGCGCGATGGAGTTGGACCCGCCCGAGACACTGAGACTTCACATGAGGGGCTGTGGGATCAGCGGCACGCGAGTCCGCGTTGTATTCCCAGCCCCTAATGTGATGTATCTTGATCATGGGTGGAAGACGTTCGCCCGTATCCACAGCCTGATGGCGGGGTTTACCCTCCATTTTAAGTTAATGGAGGGCGATCTCCTCTCCGTCAAGGTCTTCGGGTGCTTCGGCACTTGGGCGAAGTGCTGCGTGGACAGCTCCTCCGATAGCGAAGACTCCCCCTCGAGCGAGAGTGACGAGGAGGAGAGCGACAACGACGATGAGGGTAGCGGGTGGCAGGATGGCGGGCCCGACTAGGTGTCGGGCGCCGCTTCGTGCGTCACCGGTGACCCCATCATCCGTGTCGCCAGCTCCCTGAACTCCCCGGGGCCGTCTGAGGGAGTCCTGGACTAGGGGGTGTCCGGACAGCCGGACTATCATTATCCGCCGGACTCCAAGACTACGAAGATACAAGATTGAAGACTCCGGCTCGTGTCCGGATGGTACTTTCCTTGGCGTGGAAGGCAAGCTTGGCAATACGGATATGTAGATCTCCTACCATTGTAACCGACTCTGTGTAACCCTAGCCTCCTTCGGTGTCTATATAAACCGGAGGGCTTTAGTCCGTAGGACAACATACATTACAACAATCATACCATAGGCTAGCTTCTAGGGTTTAGCCTCCTTGATCTCGTGGTAGATCTACTCTTGTACTACCCATATCATCAATATTAATCAAGCAGGACGTATGGTTTTACCTCCATCGAGAGGGCCCGAACCTGGGAAAAACATTGTGTCCCTTGTCTCCTGTTACCATCCGCCTAGACGCACAGTTCGGGACCCCCTACCCGAGATCCGCCGGTTTTGACACCGACATTGGTGCTTTCATTGAGAGTTCCTCTGTGTCGTCACCGATAGGCTTGATGGCATCTTCAACCAAAAACGCTGTCCAGGGTGAGACTTTTCTCCCCGGACAGATCTTCGTATTCGGCGGCTTCGCACTGCGGGCCAATTCACTTGGCCATCTGGAGCAGATCGAAAGCTACGCCCTGGCCGTCAGGTCAGACTTGGAAGCTTAAACTTCACGACCGATGTCCGCGGAGACTTGATCTTCGACGGACTCGAGCCACAGCCGAGCGCGCCACACTGTGACGATGGGCATGATCTAGCTCTCCCGTCGAACAGTGCCTTGGTGGCCGCACACGGACCTGCTTCGGCCATTAGCCCGGAGCCGATCGCCCAGATCGAGGGACGGTGGATAGACGCCACCCTGGGGGCTTCAACATCCACGGCGATGGAGCCGAACACCAATCTTGTCCCCCGCGAAACTCATGATTCTGAGGCACCGGACTCCTTGCCGGACTCCGAACCTCCCGCGCCCCTACCAATCGATCCGGATTGGGCGCCGGTTATGGAATTAACCGCCGCGGACATCTTCCAATGCTCGCCTTTCGGCGATATCTTGAATTCACTAAAGCATCTCTCGTTATCAGGAGAGTCCTGGCCGGATTATGGCCAGGATGGTTGGGATACGGACGACGAAGAAATTCAGAGCCCACCCACCACCCACTTTGTAGCCACTGTCGACGATCTAACCGACATGCTAGACTACGACTCCGAAGACATCGACGCTATGGACGACGATGCCGGAGACGAACAGGAACCAGCGCCTACAGGGCACTGGAAGACCACCTCGTCATACGACATATATATGGTGGACACCCCAAAAGACGGGGATGGCGAAGAAGCAGCGGAGGCAGACTCTTTAAAGAAGCAGCCCAAACGCCGGTGTCAGCGGCGCAGCTCTAAATCCCGCCACAACAAGAATGGAGATTCCGGCACAAGAGATAATAACACTCGAGAGAGCGCCGAAGACAATCCCCTCCAGCAAGACTCAGCGCAGGAGGATGCAGAAGCAAGCCCTCATGAGGGGGCGGCAGACGAAGAGGTTGAGGATCATAACTATATGCCTCCCTCTGAAGACGAAGCAAGCTCAACGATGACGAATTCGTCGTGCCCGAGGATCCCGTCGAACAAGAGCGCTTCAAGCGCAGGCTTATCGCCACAGCAAACAGCCTAAAGAAAAAGCAGCAACAGCTTCAAGCTGATCAGGACCTGCTGGCCGATCGATGGACCGAGGTCCTCGCGGCCGAAGAGTATAAACTCGAACGCCCCTCCAAAAGTTACCCAAGACGCAAGCTGCTCCCCCGATTAGAGGAGGAAGCATACACGCCTCCATCACCAGCGCAGGATATGGCTGACCGACCACCCCGTGGTCGTGACAGAGAGGCATCCAGGCCCCCAGCCAAGACCGTACCCCGGCATCGCTCCAAAAGTACGAAGCCAAGAGGGAACGCGCCGGACTTGCAAGACATATTGGAGGACAAGGCAAGGCAATCCAGATCCATCTACGGATCACGTGGGCGCCCTACGACCCACGACGAATACTGTCGCGCCGGATATAATAACCCCGGCCGGGCCGAACACAGCAGACAGCGCTCTCTCGAGCTGCGTCACGATATCGCTCAATACAGAGGCGCCGCACACCCTCTATGCTTCACTGACGAAGTAATGGATCATCAGATCTCCGAAGGGTTTAAACCCGTAAACATCGAATCTTACAATGGCACAACAGACGCCGCGGTGTGGATCAAAGACTATCTCCTCCACATTCATATGGCCCGCGGTGACGATCTCCATGCCATCAAGTACCTCCCACTCAAGCTTAAAGGACCAGCTCGGCATTGGCTAAACAGCTTGCCCGCAGAGTCAATTGGGTGCTGGGAGGACCTGGAAGCTGCATTCCTCGACAACTTCCAGGGCACGTATGTGCGACCACCAGACGCCGATGACCTAAGCCACATCATTCAACAGCCAGACGAATCGGCCAGACAATTCTGGACACGGTTCTTGACGAAGAAAAATAAAAATCGTCGATTGTCCGGATGCAGAGGCCCTTGCAGCCTTCAAACATAACATCCGGGACGAATGGCTAGCCCGGCACCTGGGGCAGGAAAAGCCAAAATCCATGGCAGCCCTCACATCGTTAATGACCCGCTTTTGTGCGGGAGAGGACAGCTGGCTAGCCCGCAGCAACAATCTCCATAAAAATTCTGGCAGTCCGGATACTAAGGACAACAACGGCAGGTCACGTCGAAACAAAAACAAGCGCCACATTAACGGCGACGATTAGGAGGATACGGCAGTCAATGCCGGATTCCGAGGCTCTAAACCCGGTCAGCGGAAGAAGCCATTTAAAAGAACCACTCCGGGTCCGTCCAATCTGGACCGAATACTCGACCGCTTATGCCAGATACATGGCACCTCTGAAAAGCCAGCTAACTACACCAATAGAGATTGCTGGGTGTTCAAGCAGGCCGGCAAGTTCATTGCCGAAAACAATGACAAGGGGCTAAATAGCGACGACGAGGAAGAGACCCGGCCGCCGAACAACAGAGGACAGAAGGGTTTCCCCCCGCAAGTGCGGACGGTGAATATGATATACGCGACCCACATACCCAAGAGGGAGAGGAAACACACACTAAGGGACATCTACGCGATGGAGCCAGTCGCCCCAAAGTTCAATCCATGGTCCTCTTGTCCGATCACTTTCGATCGAAGAGACCATCCGACCAGCATACGCCATGGCGGATTCTCCGCATTGGTTTTAGACCCAATCGTCGATGGATTTCACCTCACGAGAGTCCTGATGGACGGCGGCAGTAGCCTGAACCTGCTTTATCAGGATACAGTGCGCAAAATGGGCATAGACCCATCAAGGATTAAACCTACAAAGACAACCTTTAAAGGTGTCATCCCAGGAGTGGAAGCCAACTGTACAGGCTCAGTCACACTGGAAGTGGTCTTCGGATCCCCGGATAATTTCCGAAGCGAAGAGTTAATCTTTGACATAGTCCCGTTTCACAGCGGCTATCACGCTCTGCTCGGACGAACCGCGTTTGCAAAATTCAACGCGGTGCCGCATTCTGCATACCTAAAGCTCAAGATGCCAGGCCCTCGTGGAGTCGTCACGGTCAATGGGAATACGGAACGCTCCCTCCGAACGGAGGAACATACAGCGGCTCTCGCGGCAGAAGTACAGAGCAGCCTTCTAAGGCAATTCTCAAGTCCGGCAGTTAAAAAGCCGGATACAGCAAAGCGCGCCCGGAGCAATACCAACAAAGACCACCTGGCGCGATCAGAGCACGCGTAGCAATGCGGCCCCAACCCTCGCCCGCGCATGATCGCAAGAATAACACTCCGCGTACATCATTACGCTTTGGAGATACCATGGGTGCAGGGAAAGGGGCACGATCACAATGGACCCAGAGTGTGGCTCGACCACACCAGGGGCTCACAAGTGCGCCTCCTTTATTTTTTATTTTATTTTTCTTCTTCTTTTATGTACACAGGACTCTGTTAACCAGAAGCCCTGTCCGGTGGCGAACCTGCCGAACTCATGATACAACAGTCAGGGACTAAAGAAGTCCGCGACGAACATTCAGGTGGTCTCAATTACGAGCATTAAATTCGATTATATACACCAAGTCTGCAGCTCATCCCTGGAGGGGACATGTTTATTTAGTCCAAATCCCTTGCTTACCGCACTATTTGTATCAGTCCGCTCTACTAGCAGACTTTCTTTCATAAATAATGCAACACCTCTTTATTGCAATTGCATTATCTTTTATATATATGTTCATTACATGACATCTTGCACCCGTATATTTTGGTACGGCCGAATACGCCAGAGGCTTCTGTTCCCCAAATTATGGTGTGATAAAGTCCGAACACTTTCACAAGTGCGGCACCCCGAACTTATAGCATTATATGAATCGGCTCCGAATCATGTCTTGGGTCAATAGTTGGGTTTGCCCGGCTCCCACGTTTTGGTGCCTTACGTTCCGTTCTGTCGGCTAAGGTGGCACTGGGAGAACCACTGCGATTGCGCCCCGGTTGAGCCGGGCTAACGCCTCAGTGGAGAAAGCTAAAACTGACTGGCATGATAAGGCGAGAGACTGGTCGCTGTTCGAGAGGTTTTTTCGGGTCCTTAAAGACTCACGCTGCTTCGAGCGAAGTTCCGGATAATGTCCGACGAAGGCGTGGATAGCGCCCCGGATTCGGTCTTCCGAATACCAGGGGCTTCGCCAAAATTTAGAATTATAGAATTCTATGGCTAAGTGAGAGTGTTCAAGCATTATAAGTCCGGTTGCCTTGTTCGTCGTGTTGAGCGCCTCCCTAGATGGACCCAAAAATGGGAACAAGAGTGCTCAAGTTTATCCCGAACACCCCAGCATTTGTGGCTTGGGGGCTGAAGCCAACGACTTGCCATCTCTCAGATTTTATAAATGGCCGCACAGAAGGTAATATTTTAAATTAAACAAGCGTTGCTCATGGCGCATATGAACGAAGTTTTCAGCGCACAGGATAAATATACAGCGAGTTCACTCAAAAATTACATTTCAGGAGCACTCATCTGCAATATCGCAGACTCCCTTCAGGACAATTTTATAATACTTCTCCGGCGTGCGATACTCCTTGCCTCGCGGCGGTGGGTCCATGAGAAGCTTCTCCGCATCCAATTTGCCCCATTGCACCTTTATGCGGGCAAGGGCCCGACGAGCGCCTTCAATACAGGCGGAGCGCTTGACTACATCCAGCCTGGGGCATGCATCCTCCAGCCGCTGCACTAGGCCAAAGTAGCTCCCAGGCATAGCCTGTCCAGGCCACAGCCGGACTATGAGGCCCTTCATGGCCACCTCAGCTACCTTGTGGAGTTCGACCAGCTGCTTCAGCTGGTCGCTTGGAGGCACCGGATGGCCGGCCTCAGCGTACTGAGACCAGAAGACCTTCTCCGTCGAGCTCCCCTCCTCGCCACGATAGAATGCGGCGGCATCAGACGCACTACGCGGCAGATCTGCAAACGCCCCTGGAGAGCTCCGAATTCGGGTAAGTGTTAGGTAGTTCACACTAACATGCCTGCTTTGCATGAAAAATGCCTTACCCGCCGCTATCTTCTTTATATCTTCAACCTCCTGAAGGGCCTTACGGGCCTCGGCCTTGGCGGACTTGGCACTTTCGAGAGCCAAGGCAAGCTCGGACTCTCGAGTCTTGGAGTCACGCTCCAAACTCTCATACTTTTCCATGAGAGCCTGGAGCTCTTGCCGAACTTCCGCCACCTGTGCCTCTTGTTTTTCTCGCTCGGCCCGTTCCGCGGCCGCACTGCGTTCGGCCACGGACACAGCCTCCTTCAGGGCTGCCACCTCGTTAGTGGCCCCTACAATACACATATTATCCTTGTTAATTTTATTTGCAACCAAAATCCTTTTCTGTAAGGTACTTATTCAAAGAGGTGTTACTCACCTTCTTTTTCCTCGAGCTGCTTCTTTGCATGGCCGAGCTCTTGCTCGGACCGCTCGAGATCCTTCTTCAGCACGTCAACCTTCGCCGTTAGTGCGGCAGAGGTCAGCAGCGCAGCCTGCAAACCCATATTGACATATTTTAGGCAACCCTGCGTATATCTTGTTAGATCCTTAGTCCGGCTTTTCTTTCCGGACACCGAACTAAGCATCAGGGGCTACTGTCTATGCGGTATTACATTACATAATTTTAACTTCTTACCTCAAAGCCTATTAGAAGGCTGCTGCAGGCTTCGGTCAGCCCGCTCTTGGCGAGCTGAACCTTCTCAATCACCGCACTCATGATAGTGCGGTGTTCTTCCTTGATGGAAGCGCCTTTAAGCACCTCCAACAGGTTATCCGGCGCCTCCGGTTGGACGGAGGCCGCCGGCGTCACGGTCCTACCCTTCTTTCAAAGGGGCCGCTTGCCGTACTCTGGAACCACTGCGGGTTCCGATGTAGAGTCCGGCATGAAGTCCGGGAGGCTGCCTGACGGCGCCTCCGGAGCCTCCTCCTGATGGGTCCCTCTCTGGGATCCCACCTCGGTGTCCTCGTCGGCGCATGGGGTAGAGGCAGTCGGGATGTAATTCACATCCGACGAGGCCAATGACCCGCTCGATGAATCGGGGAGATCATCATTGGCCGGACTACAGACAGAATGCGGCGTTAGAAGGATACTACGCGACATAAAAGAAATTACACATCAAGGATCCGGATACTTACGATCTTGCCGGACGCCTGGCCCTTGGAGGCCACTCATCCTCGCCAATGCTGATGTTGGCGAAACTGCCCGGGGGGATAGTTCTCCCCCTCTTGGACCCTTCGGCCTCCCCGATTGGGGAAGCCTTCCTTTTCTTCTCTCCCTCCTCCGGGGGAGAATACTCCTCCTCCTCGTCTTCGGGGGAGGAGTCCTCGTCGTCGTCTGACGCCTGATTGCGGGAACTCTTTCGAGTCCCCGCGGCCACCTTCTTGGCCTTCTTCTCCGGCACCACGTGTGGTGCCGGAACCAGCAGCCCTGCTAAGCAGGCATCCACTGGGTCTTCTGGCATGGGAGCCGGGCTGATAAGCAGCTTGGCCTTCTCCATCCATTCCTGTCAAAGGAAGAGGCAGAATGAAACCTCACTAGAGTCAATCTAATTATCACAAGTGTCCTGTAATGGGGTTAAATCACTTACCTCGTTAGTTGGATACTGCGAGCTGAATCCGCGGTCTTCGGTCGCGGACGCGGGGGCTTCGGCGCCCTTGAACAGCACCCTCCAGGCGCCTTCGTATGTTGTATCGAAGAGCCCTCTTAGCGCCTGGTGCTGTTCTGGATTAAACTCCCACACATTGAATGCCCGTTCTTGGCATGGGAGGATCCGCCGGATGAGCATGACTTGGACCACGTCAACGAGCCTGAGCCTATTGCTCACCATCTTTTTGATACATGCTCGGAGTCCTGTCACCTCCACCGGATTGCCCCACTGCAAACCCTTCTCTTTCCAGGAGGTGAGCTGCGTGGGGATGCCAGATCTAAACTCGGGGGCCGCCGCCCATGTGGGCTTGCGCGGCTCGGTGATGTAGAACCACCCCGATTGCCACCCCTTGACGGAGTTCACAAAGGTCCCTTCGAGCCATGGGACGTTGGGCAATTTGCCCAACATGGCGCCTCCGCATTCCGCTTGCGTGCCCTTCACAACCTTCGGCTTGACGTTGAAGGTCTTGAGCCACAGGCCGAAGTGGGGCCGGATGCAGAGGAAGGCCTCGCACACGATGATAAACGCCGAGATGTTGAGGATGAAGTTCGGCGCCAGATCATGGAAATCCAGGCCGTAGTAAAACATGAGCCCTCGGACAAATGGATGGAGCGGAAAGCCCAGTCCGCGGAGGAAGTGGGGGAGGAAGACGACCCTCTCATGAGGCCCAGGGGTAGGGAGGAGCTGCCCCTCGTCGGGCAGCCGATGCACGATATCGCCGGAAAGGTATCCGGCGCTGCGCAGCTTGGTGATGTCCTCCTCCTTAGCGGTGGAGGCCAACCATTTACCTCCCGCTCCGGACATATTCGGAGAAGGTTGAGGCGAGATGCGCGAGCTCGGGCGTTGGAGCTTGAGTTCGCGGGGGTGGATAAGCAAAGGAGGAAGAAGGCGTGGGTGAGAAGGTGAATCCTTATCCCTTATATATAGGCGGACAAAACTATGCGTCCCCCACCGGCCTGGTAAAACTCGCTTATCTCCCAAGCGCCACCATCAATGGCGCGGTTGGGTTACCCACGCACGTATTGATGAGAATCCCGGAATAAGGGGAACACGATCTCTGCTTCGACAAGACGTGCCAAGGAAACCGCTTCGCTAAACGTGCTGAGGTGGTATAGTAATTCAAACAAAGGCCTGGTGGCGGTGTGATGTCACGCCGCATAATACGTCAGCAGATTGAACTAAGTGTACATTTTATTCTCTCTACGGTGGAATGTGGAATTTATTTTGCAGAGCCGGACACTATCCTGGTGTTCATGATCTTCTCTGGATTATTCAAGGGAGGAACCTGCCTTGCAATGCCGAACATTATGCGCACCGGACTTATCGTCATTGAAGACTGGTTCAGGGGCTACTGAGGGAGTCCTGGACTAGGGGGTGTCCGGACAGCCGGACTATCATTATCCGCCGGACTCCAAGACTACGAAGATACAAGATTCAAGACTCCGGCTCGTGTCCGGATGGTACTTTCCTTGGCGTGGAAGGCAAGCTTGGCAATACGGATATGTAGATCTCCTACCATTGTAACCGACTCTGTGTAACCCTAGCCTCCTCCGGTGTCTATATAAACCAGAGGGCTTTAGTCCGTAGGACAACATACATTACAACAATCATACCATAGGCTAGCTTCTAGGGTTTAGCCTCCTTGATCTCGTGGTAGATCTACTCTTGTACTACCCATATCATCAATATTAATCAAGCAGGACGTAGGGTTTTACCTCCATCGAGAGGGCCCGAACCTGGGTAAAACATTGTGTCCCTTGTCTCCTGTTACCATCCGCCTAGACGCACAGTTCGGGACCCCCTACCCGAGATCCGCCGGTTTTGACACCGACACCGTCTCCTTGGGCGGCTGGCGTAGGGAGGCTGCGGAAGGGGAAGAGGGCTGGCGACAAGGCCGTCAAATTGGAGTACGAGGGCGTAGTGCCCTCGACAGCGTGCTGACGTCCTGCCGCCCCGTCTTCGAGCCCCGCTCCCGGCGCCGCCATCACCGTCCAGCCCCCGGGATGTTCTCTTGGTGTCTTCTGGCACCCATAGCTCACCTAGGCGCCCCTTTTGCCCTTTTCGCCTCCTTGACCTACCTCCTGAAGAGAGGGACAGGAAAGAGATTACGGGCATCTTATCTTTTTAATTTGTAAGCCTTCGGGCCTTAGCCGCATCTAAAAACTTGTAATCCTCTCTTTCATGTTTTTCATCCTCTATGGACTGTACCTGAGTAGGATGTTTTTTAATGAAAAGGGGATGCTTGCTATGTTATATCCTTTACTTGATTCCATCCCTTGTATGTTTTTACCCTACACTTTTAGGGAACTTGCCGGCGCAAGCACACTTGCCGCGAGCGCTGAGTGCGGAACATCAGCAGCCTGCTGGTGGTGTTGCCTCCGGCAAGAAACCTTGTCGGGGCTAGTCGCAGCACACTTTCATTGTTGAGCGGACTCGAAACAAAGTAAGGGCGCAACTTAGCCATGATCCGGTTCCTCCGCGCACAGGTTTTCCATACAAGGCACGGTCGTTCAAGGAATATAACTTAAAAAATTTAAAACTGATCATGCTCAAACTTTGGCAACTTAGCTTTTCTGTCGTCCGTGTCCCGGCAAGGCTGTACTTCTTTGAACGACGCCTAGTCCACATCATTATCTTCTCCTCCCTGTGGCTCGACAACAAGTACTAAAGGCGCAAATGCTGCTGCGGGAACATCTGCTTCTACGGCAAGAATCTGGGATCCTACCGGAGCGTGATGCTCCCCGGCAAGCGTGTCAGGACATAGCTTGTCGGGAGCGTCTGCTTCAACGAAACAAACCTTAGGGCTTGTCGGAGCAGACTGCTCCTCAGCACTTTCTGTGTCGATCCTGGGGACCTTCTTGGCGGCGGCTTCGGGAAGCTCTGCCGGAAAGTAGTCGCCAGTAACCAACTTTCTCTTCTTGCTCTTCGGGAAGTTCTCCTGTTTGAAGGAAATGGACGATCTGCTGTGCCCATGCCGGAGCTTGTGGCTCAACGACAAGGACTAAAGGCGCAAATGCTGCTGCGGGAACATCCGCTTCCACGGAAAGAATCTGGGATCCATCCGGAGCGTGATGCTCCCCGGCAAGCATGTCGGGACACAGCTTGTCGGGAGCGTCTGCTTCAACGAAACAAACCCTAGGGCTTGTCGGAGCAGACTGCCCCTCAGCACTTTCTGTGTTGATTCTGGGGACCTTCTTGGCGGCGGCTTCGGGGAGCTCTGCCGGAAAGTAGTCGCCAGTAACCAACTTTCTCTTGTTGCCTTGTCTAGCTGATGGTGTTACAGATGGCTGAGTCAGCTTGAGCACAAAAATTCCTGGTTCCACAGGTAACTTGAGTGCAGCGCACTTTGACAGGCCGTCTGCAATGTCATTCTGAGCTCTTGGAACATGTTCCATCTGCAGGCCGTCAAAATGCTCTTCCAGCTTCCTCACCTCATCAATGTATGCTTCCATCAACGGACTCTGATAATCTTTGTTCACTTGACGGACGGCAAGCTGTGAGTCACCCCTGACAATAAGCTTCTTGATCCCAAGGTCTGCCGCGATCATGAGTCCGGCAAGCAGGCCTTCATACTCTGCAGTATTGTTTGTTGCCTGCTCCTTGGGAAAGTGCATCTGGACCACGTACTTGAGGTGCTCTCCGGTGGGTGCGACAAGTAGCACACCCGCAACGGCACCTTGCAGCGAGAAGGCACCATCAAAGTACATGATCCATTCTTTGCTTGCTTCCTTGACGGGGATGCTTCTTTCCGGAGTTTCTTCATCAGGTGTTGGCGTCCATTCTGCTATGAATTCTGCCAATGCTCGGCTCTGGATAGTTGAGGTACTCTCGAACTTGAGGCCAAAGCTTGACAATTCCAGTGCCCACTCGACAATCCTGCCTGTTGCTTCTAGATTCTGCAATATCCTCTTCAAGGGAAAGCGAGTGACAACTGTGATCTCATGTGCTTGAAAGTAATGGCGCAGCTTCCTCGAGGCCATGAGAAGGCCGAAAAGCAACTTTTGCACTCCAGAGTATCTTGATCTAGCTCCCTGCAGAAGGGAGCTGACAAAATAAACTGGGCCCTGCACCATCTTCTTCTGTTTCTCTGCCTGCGGCTGCACAGATTCATCCTTGTCGGGACCAGAGCTTAATGGGGAAGCCCCCTGCTTGTCACTGGACTCGCTTGCCGTGGCCTGGCTCATCATCCGCCTCCCTCTCCGCTACTAACGCAGCACTAACCACTTGATTAGTTGCTGCTAGATATAGCAGCAACTTCTCTTGTGGCTTAGGTGCGACAAGTGTTGGAGTGGAGGATAGGTATCTCTTCAAGTCCTGCAGTGCAGCCTCCGCCTCCGGAGTCCATTTCATTGGACCTGCCTTTTTCAAAATTTTGAAAAACGGCAGGGCGCGCTCAGCAGATTTAGAGATGAACCTACTGAGAGCAGCAACACAGCCGGCAAGCCTCCGCACATCCTTGACGCGTTTCGGGGCTTCAATCTGCTCGATGGCTTTGATCTTGTCGGGATTGGCTTCAATCCCCCTCTGGGACACAAAGAACCCGAGAAGCTTGCCGGAAGGAACTCCAAATATGCACTTCTCGGGGTTCAACTTGAGATTGACCTTGCGCAGATTTGCAAAAGTCTCGTCCAAATCTTGGATCAGAGTCTCTTTGTCCCTGCTCTTGACCACTATGTCATCCATGTAAGCTTCTACATTTCTGTGCAACTGTGGCTCAAAGGCATGACTGACTACTCTTGCAAATGTTGAACCGACATTCTTTAGTCCGAAAGGCATCCGTACAAAGCAGTACGTGCCACATGGAGTAATGAATGCGGTCTTCTCTTCATCCTCTTCTGCCATGAAGATTTGATGGTATCCTGAGTATGCATCAAGAAACAAAAGCAGATCACATCCTGCTGTGGAGTCAACAATCTGGTCAATGCGCGGCAAGGGAAATGGATCTTTGGGACAAGCTTTATTAACATCCGTGAAGTCAATACAAAGCCTCCACTTCCCATTCGCCTTGCGCACGACTACTGGATTGGCTAACCACGTTGGATGGAGTACTCCTCGGACGAGGCCTGCTGCTTCCAACTTCTTGATCTCTTCTTTTATGAACTCTTGGCGTTCCACCGCTTGCTTCCTGACACTCTGCTTGACGGGCCGCGCGTGAGGACAAACGGCAAGGTGGTGCTCAATTACTTTCCTGGGAACACCGGGGATATCAGATGGTTGCCATGCAAACACATCGACATTCACCCGCAGGAAAGCAACGAGCGCGCTTTCCTATTTAGGATCAAGCGTGGCACTGATGGTGAAGGTACCACCAGTGCCGTCCTCCTTGGCGGCCACTTTCTTGGTCCCTGGTGTAGCTGTCTTTGCCTTCTTGCACTTGCCGGTGGAGCTCGATGGTGCGTCCTCGACGGTAGCACAGCACTCCGAGGAGGTGCGCTTGCCGGAGTGGGCATCATAGCTACTCTTGCCGGACTTGGTCTTCTTCTTCCCCCGGGGAGCTTCAGCGGCAAGTGGTTTGCGTTCTGCTGTGGCTGCTGCTTCCCGGTAGATCTTGTCGGTACAGATAAGTGCGTCTTTCTTGTCGCCATGGATAGAAATAACACTTATCGGACCAGGCATTTTGAGCACATTGTAGGCGTAGTGAGAGGCTGCCATGAATTTGGCAAGCGCTGGACGGCCGAGTATCCCATTGTAGGGCAATGGGAAATCAGCAACGTCGAATGTGACTCTCTCTGTCCTGAAGTTCAGCTCACTGCCAAATGTCACTGGCAGTGTGATGTTCCCCTTCGGCTTGCTCCTTCCCGGGTTGATTCCTTGAAAGGTACCGGTCTCTTCGAGCTCGCTGTCGGGGATCTGGAGCTTGTTGAGCACCGCAGAAGAGATCAGATTTAGGCCGGCCCCGCCGTCAACCAACATCTTTGTGACCTTGAGGTTGCGGATGGTTGGTGAAACCAACATCGGCAAGCACCCGACCATAGTGATGCGATCAGGGTGATCCTCAACATCGAAGATGATGGGCGTGCTGGACCACTTCAGGGGCTTGCGCGATTCGACTGATGGTTCTGCTGCATTCACCTCCCGCACCCACTGTTTGAGTTGACGGTGCAAGGTGTGCAGAGAAGCACCGCCATCAACGCACAAAACCTCCGTTGCCTTCTGAAACTCCTGCTCATCGGTCTCATCCTCCTCCATCTCATCATCTTCATCCTCATCCTCATCCTTGTCGCGGCCGCGGGGAGGTCTGTCTCCTTGCCCGTTTTTGGCCTTGCCGCGGCGCCCTCCCCGGGCGGGACGCTTCTTGCCGGATCCTCCGCCACCTTCCTGGGCCTTCTCCTTGTCGCGGCACTCGTATTCAGCTTTCTGTAGCTCTGCCATCTGCTCAACCTTCTTACAGGCTTGGAGGTCATGGCCCTTGGTGCGGTGGATCTTGCAGTACTGCTTGCCGGAGCCGTCCTGCTTGTCGGCGGCCACCACAGCCTCGCCGGAGTCACTGGCTTTGGCCTTGTCTGCGTCGCCTCCGTTGCCAGACTGCTCAACAACTAGCACATCCTTAGCTTTCCTCTTTCTGTTATTCCGCCTCCGGTTCCTCTTTACCGGAGGGGCGTCTTCACTGTCAGATCCTTCTGCTCATGCGTTCTCTCCGGGGAGTTTCCTCCCCTCTTCAGCTCGTGCACACTTGTCGGCCAGAGCATATAGCTCGCTGACATCTCTGATCTTGCACATCGCCATCTCCTCCCTCATCCTGCGGTTATGCACATTCTGATGGAACGCGCTGATAACCGCGGCAGGGTGGACGTCTGGGATGTTGCGTTGCACCTGGCTGAATCTCTGTATGTACTTGCGCAGGGGTTCTCCTTCCTTCTGGGCAAGCAGATGAAGATCGCTCTCCTGGCCATGGGGCTTGTGGCCGCCTGTGAAGGCGCCGACAAACGGATGGCACAGGTCCGCCCACGAAGAGATGGAGTTGTCCGGCAAGTGCATGAGCCAAGATCTGACGTTGGGATTGAGCACCAGCGGGAAGTAGTTGGCGAGGATCTTCTCGTCGCGTCCCCCGGCAGCCTGCACCGCGATGGTGTAGACACTGAGGAACTCCAACGGATGTATCCTGCCATCGTACTTCTCGGGCACATCTGGCTTGAAGTTCTTGGTACTGGGCCACTGGACCTGCCGCAGCTCACGGGTGAACGCAAGGCAACCTACCGCGTACGGCAAGTCGCCTGGTTCCCCTGGCGCATGCATATCAACAGTGGGACCAGCGCGCTAGTCTGACTGACGCCGCGCTTCTCTTCGACGCTCGATGCGAGTGCGAGCGTCTTCGTGTCGTCGTTCTTGGAGAACTTGGCGTTGATCGCGGCGAGCTCGCGGGTCCGACGACGCAGTGGAGTCGGTGTCGAGGTTGGTCCGGCGAGTCGGCGATCTTGGCCTTCGGGGCGGGGAGTGCACGGTGGTGGCACCCCCAGCGGTCTTGTCGGTGTCGGCTTGCGTCTGGGCGCCTTGCCGGGGCTTCGATGTGCTCGGTTGCCGGGGCTAGTCGCCGTTGGCGAAGCCGATAAGGCTCTGAATGGTGGCCCTCCAGTCGTCGATCTTGTCCGGCGCTGGAGGGTAATCTAGAAGCAGCTGGGCTCGGGCCAGCGCTTCCTCTGGAGTCTTGGGTGGCGGTGGTGAGCGACGCGAGGTGCGGGATATGCTCAAACTTCTAACAGTGTTAGAAGGAGAAACATCTCGTCCAGGCGACCGCACTGCGCTCGTGCCAGCGTGTTGACGTGTATGTTGGCCTTGAGCGTCCCGCGACCCACCATCTTGGCCTTGTTCCAACGCGAGTACGGTGCTAGGAGCACCGTGGCGTTGTCGATCCTGCACCCCCTAGGAGGGGTGCGGTGGATGTACCGATGTTGAAGCTTGCGGGGCCTTGTCCTTGGACCTGGTGACGACGTGAGTCCCACCGTCGGCGCCCGCTCCTCTGCTGGCGTCCACCCCACCGCCCGTTTGCTTCGGTGGTGGTAGGATAGTCGCAGACAGAGCGGCCACCTCCGAAGCCTTCTTCTTCGATGGCATGTCGATGAAGATGTTGATGTAGCGCGCACAGACGCCGGATCACATAGTCACGACCTCAATGCCCCCTACCTGGCGCGCCAGAGATGTCGTGGTGGAAACGAGCACCTATGGGGCAGGGCCCCTTTTCGGTCCGGCAAGGGAGTAGAGGGCGCACGAAGAGCAGATCGAGGCGAAAGCACGCGGGGGATTTTACCCAGCTTCGGAGCTCTCCGGAGAGATAAAAACTCCTACTGCTGCTTTGTGTTTCTATTCTGTTCTTGCTCAAGAGCGTAGGTGTGTTGCAGTTTCGAATGAGTCGAACCCGAACCCCCCCTACGTGCGCATGGGCCTCCTTTTTATAGTCTAAAGGGGTCACCGACAGGTGGCAACGCAGAGAGAGGGGTAAAAAGGTAAAAACGCGGGTTGGTACAACCGCTATCAATAGTGCCCCCTACCTAACTCTGACGGCAGGGGACAAGGGCATTTAATGCCCGTCCGATCGCTCCAACAGTGCCGGAAGTGACCGTTAGGGGTGCCATCGATCGCCATGATGGCCTCCTAGTCATCTTCACTTGCCACCTCGCACCGCTGGGCTGCACAGCCACCTGCCACGTGCACCAGGAGCGATCCTGTGGCGACACGTCATCGAATGCGCTGGAGCGTAGATGCAGTGCGGTGGCTTCGCCGCGGCAAGTGCCTTGCCGCGGTCGCTGACTTGTCGCACCCGCAAGCTCGCCGCTCGCCGGGTTTTGCCGGGACGCGCCGCGCGTCGTGGCAAGTTCTTCGCAGTGCCTTGGTTGGCCTTCCCGGCAAGCTCCTCTTGCCGGGGTCTTGTCCTTCCCGACAAGCTCCTCTTGCCGGGGCTCTGTCTTCTCAGTTAACACTTTGTTCTTGAATGGCAGTAATATGAATAGTGAAGGGCCTTGGCGGAAGCCCGGCAAGCCTTGCCGCGGGACGCTGCGACTGCCCGCGCCCAAGTTCGGGGTGCTAAGGTACCCCTACTTTAGTACACCGACACCGTGATAAATAAACGGACGGTATGTCCAGACACAGGACTACTTACTTGAGTATCCGGGCGATTGCAGCTTAGGCCGGCGTCCTCGGTCAAGTCCGGACACATCTCGCGGTCCCTCCGGATTGAATTCCCACAGGCGGAGGGGGCGACGCTTGCAGGGCAGAAGACGCCGAATCAGCATAACCTGTGTCACTACAACCAGATTGATCTCCCTCTCTTGGAGGTCTCGAATCCGGCCCTGCAATATTGGTACGTCCTTGGACGGCCCCCAGTCAAGCCCTTTGCTGACCCATGACGCTAGCCGTTGTGGAGGGCCCGAGCGAAAGGCGGGCGGCGGCACCTGCCTGCTGCCCCTGGGAGCGGTGATATAGAACCACTCATGTTGCCACAAGCCAAGCTCCTCTCGAAAAGAACCCTCGGGCGATGGAGCATTGGCCCTCTTACTTATAACCGCCCCTCCGCACTCTGCCTGTCGCCCCTCGATCATCTTCGGCTCCACATTGAAGGTCTTGAGCCACAAACCGAAGTGAGGGGTAGTGCAGAGGAAGGCTTCGCAGACAACAATGAACGATGAGATGTGGAGGATGGACTTCGGAGCCAAGTCATGCAATTCCAGCCCATAGTAAAACATGAGCCCTCTCACGAAGGTATCCATCGGGAAGCCTAAACCCCGACGGAGGTGAGACACGAACACGACGCTCTCACCAGGCTCGGGAGTGGGAATGACTTGCCCTTGGGCAGGCAACCTATGTGAAATCTCGTAGGTTAGGTACCTGGCGTCTCTCAGCTTTAGCACGTCCTCTTCCGTGACGGAAGAGGACATCCACCGGCCCTGTAGGTCGGAGCCGGACATTGTCGAAGGTCCGAAGCGCCCGAATCTGGAGCCTTGGGAGTTGGAACTCGGGGCGAGGGGCGGATTCGATTGAGGATTGAAGAAAAGGAACAGGCCTTGGTCTCGTTATAAAGGGGGAGAATACCAAGAGCCGTCCCCGTGACCGTTTGGAACTTGCCTTCGATGGAGCGGGCGTGGCAATGGGCGCGGTTGGGTCACCCATGTCCGTATTGATGAGAATCCCGGAATAAGGGGAGACAATCTCTGCTTCGAAAAGATGTGCCAAGGAAACCGCTTCGCTAAACGCGCTGAGGTGGAATAATAAAAACGAGTAAAGGCTTGGCCGTGGTGTGACGTCACGCCACGAAATACATCAGCAGATTGAACTTGTGTAAATATTATTCTCTCTACGGTGGTATCTGGAATTTATTTTGCAGAGCCGGACACTATCCTGGTGTTCACAATCTTTTATGAATTATTCGGAGGAGGAACCTGCCTTGCAATGCCGAAGACAATATGCGCGCCGGACTCGTCGTCATTGAAGCCTGGTTCAGGGGCTACTGAGGGAGTCCTGGACTAGGGGGTGTCCGGATAGCCGAACTATCATCATTGGCCGGACTCTAAGACTATGAAGATACAAGATTGAAGACTTCGTCCCGTGTCCGGATGGGACTTTCCTTGGCGTGGAAGGCAAGCTTGGCAATACGAATATGTAGATCTCCTACCATTGTAACCGACTCTGTGTAACCCTAGCCCTCTCCGATGTCTATATAAACTGGAGGGTTTTAGTCCAGAGGACGAACAACAATCATACCATAGGCTAGCTTCTAGGGTTTAGCCTCCTTGATCTCGTGGTAGATCCACTCTTGTACTACCCATATCATCAATATCAATCAAGCAGGAGTAGGGTTTTACCTCCATCGAGAGGGCCCGAACCTGGGTAAAAACATCGTGTCCCTTGTCTCCTGTTACCATCCGCCTAGACGCACAGTTCGGGATCCCCTACCCGAGATCCGCCGGTTTTGACACTGACAACCACCTTTAGTCAGGATAGCTTGTACTAGCTCTCCCCTTTCAAATTGGCCGTTGTTGGATCCCTTCCCGCTCAATATTTGGGGAGAGGACTGTCGGTGTCAAAACCGGCGGATCTCAGGTAGGGGGTCCTGATCTGTGCGTCTTAGGCTGATGGTAACAGGAAGCAAGGGACACAATGCTTACCCAGGTTCGGGCCCTCTCGATGCAGGTAAAACCCTACTTCCTGCTTGATTGATATTGATGATATGAGTAGTACAAGAGTAGATCTACCACGAGATCATAGAGGCTAAACCCTAGAAGCTAGCCTATGATGATTATGATTGTGATCGTGATCGGCCTTCTAAGGACCAACCTCTCCGGTTTATATAGACATCGGAGAGGGCTAGGGTTTACACGGAGTCGGTTACAAGGAAGAAAATACCATATCCGGATCGCCAAGCTTCTCTTACACGCCAAGGAGAGTCCCCTCCGGAAATGGGACAGAGTCTTTAGTCTTGTATCTTCACGCTCCAATAGTCCGGACGAAGTATAGAGTCCGGCTGTCCGGATACCCCCTAATCTAGGACTCCCTTAGTAGCCCCTGAACCAGGATTCAATGACGATGAGTCCGACACGCTATCTTGTCTTCGGAATTGCAAGGCGGGTTCCATCTCCGAATACTCCAAAGTAATTATCGAACACTTAAACCATGTCCGGATCTGCAAGATGATCTTCACATACCACCGTAGGGAGCATAGCCTAAATCTGTTCCGCTGGCAATCTTCGTATGTCGTGCCCTTGCATCATGGCTTGGCCCAACATGAACCAGCGTTCCTTAGCCCACCTCGATTCGCGCTGCGAGGCGGTTTTATTGGCATGCCCAACCGGAGTAGAGATTGTGTTCCCCTTATTACAGGATCTTCCATCAATACGGGCGTGCGCAAGTCCATGACGACTCTTGGCATGACTCCGTGTGTTTTTGGATAAGTCTCAAGCAGTCACGCTGAGGACTCTTGATATTCACCCCCCTTATAAAGGGGCCGAGGCCTATGCCTCTTTTCCACCACCCTTGTGCCTTTTCGCATCTCGAGTTCTAACACTCGAGACCCAAAGCGCAAACACCCCAGATCCTCCAATATGTCCGGATCCAACCCTCAAGGCCGGTGGGTGGCCTCCTCAATCAAAGAGGAGGACATTGCGAGGCTTAGGGAGGTCGGATATCTGACTGCCGACATCCAGCACAGGCTTCCTGCTTGGGCAGGTCATCCCGACTCCCGAGCCTAACGAGAGCATCGTATTTGTTCCTCACTTCCTCCGCGGCTTGGGCCTCACCCTTGATCCTTTTGTGATTTGGCTCATGTTTTATTACGGGTTAGATTTTCACGATCTAGCCCCGGACGCTATCCTCCATATCTCGTCGTTCATCATTGTGTGCGAGGCTTTTCTCCATGTCACTCCACACTTCGGCTTATGGCTCAAGACATTCAATGTGAAGCCGAAGATGATCGAGGGGCGACATGCGGAGTGCGGAGGTGCCATAATAAGCACGAACGCTGATGCCCCATGGACAGAGGGTTCTTTCCCAGAAGTATCCGATGTGTGGCAGCAGAGGTGGTTTTACGTCATGGCTCCCAGAGGCACAACATGGGTGCCCACCCCCGACTTCCGCTTGGGCCCTCTGTCACAACTTGCGTCATGGACTGACGTAGGACGGAATTGGGGGCCCGCTAGTGTTGTACCAAAACTGCAGAGCCTTATCTGGGAGCATCTTGAGAGGGACATTAACCTTGTCAGCATAATTCAAGTAATGCTAATCCGACGGATGCTGCCGTGCAAACGCCGGCCTCTCCGGATGTGGGGGTTCAATCTAGAGGGTCCGCGGACTATTAAGCACTTCTTCGGCTTGAAGCTCAAAGGGGTGTGTAAATTATTCTTCGGACCACAAGTAAAGTGTCCGGACACCACCGAGGATGCGGGCCTAAGATGCAATCACCTAGATACCCAAGTAAGTAACCTTGACACCAGACACTTCATTTATATTTGTCATAGTCATTATTCTGAAAATCCTCCATGGCCAGGAATGGCTCAGCAAGGCGGAGAGAATCAGGTGTCTGGCGCCACTTCCCGAAGGCTTGCCTAGTCCAACCATTGCCAATATGCTTGACCGGGTGCTCAGCAAAATGCCCTCAAGGAAAGACGAAGGGAAGAACAGAGAAGCCGAACTTCACATGTTGCGCATCCAAACCGGGGGAATTGTTACCTCCCCTGAGGAGGATAGTCGGGAAGGGGAGTCTAAAGCCTCCTCCCCGGGCGGGAAGAAGAGGGCCACCTCCGAAGACTTGGAGACGTAGATGCCCAAGCAAGGGAAAAAGGTATCACCAGGGGGCTCTTCCCCGACGGGCACCCTCACCGCGTCATGCCCGCCAACGGGCCAGCCCTCCACCGAGCTGTAAGTTAACCGTACATTCGAAGGTACTACTTTTCTCTGAGTACACTAACCAAGATCCATTCTTTGCAGTCCAGCTAGCAGCTCTTCTCAATAGAGTTCGTCTTCGGGGGATCTTCCTCCGGAGAGGATGGAGAGTGAGACCCCACCAGCCTCTCTGCCTCATGAGGCGGGCGACACCGAGGTGTCATCACGAAGGAGTCCAGATTTGCCGAAGCCCGAAGCTAATCCATCAGCCGCCCTGAGCCCGGAGCATTCGGCTCCCACGGGGGGTGATGAGAACGGTCCGACATAGTTCGGTGTCCGGCCGGACATACTGACGGGCCTTCTGGAGCGAGTTGCACTCTCGGAGGAGCACCGCTCATTAATGAGCACGGTGCTCACGAAGATTTCATCCCCCACAAGCGGCTTGAATGAAGCATTTATGAGCCTGCTCAGAGGCTTTGAGGTATGTAGTGAATAATACACAATTTTTTGGCTGTGAGGCACATGCTAGGTATGCTCCATATGGATAGTAGCCCCTAAGACTCTGGTTGCCCGCCCTAGGCGGCAAACGGAGGATCATATTGTGTAAGTAATGGTTGCATTATACATATGCGTAGGTATCTAAGGATCCAGCAGCTGACCAGTAAGTTGAAGTTGCCGAACCAAGGAGGCAGATTGGATCTATTGATGCCGATATCACGCTGGTGAACAAGCGGCTGAACGAGTCACAAGGTATGTGCTCTGCTTTCCTTATTATGTTGTATAGGAAAATATGAGAGGGGCATAATATTAATGCGACACGCGTGGATTGCAGACGGTGCTGCTGCCGTGGAAGCCCTGAGGGCGGAACTTGCCCAGGCCAAGGAACAAGCTTGGGCTAGCAATGCGGCTGCCCTAAAGGCGGCCGAAAAGTTGAGAGCCGAATAGGCTGCTCATCGCGGAAGCGAAGACAAGATAGCAAAAATGGCTGTTGAGTTGAAAAATGTCGCCGACCGGTATGAGCTCCTTGAAAAGGAGAATCAAGTTAATTCGGCTGACCTGAACAAGGCACTTAATGCGGCCAAGGAGATGCGGACCAAAATCAGGGATGTGTGGCAGGAGCTTCGACGGGCCGGAAAAATCGTGGCTGGGAGCCCCTACTTGTTGCGGATGAAGTTTTTGGATCCAAAGTATATATACTCTCCTGGATCGACACTGGAGTCCTGCAGACGCTTATGCGGACTTGGCGAAGAGTACAATTGATGTCGCTAAGTTTTTTGAGGATCTAGGTGATAAAGAAGTGGAGAAGCTATTCTGGTCCCAATTCAATGCTCCCGCGCGTCCATTGCCGTTGAGTGAGAAGATGGCTGCTTTGGCGGAGCTTCATACGTTGTCCGGTCTTGCCATGCGGTCTGTAATAGACCATCTTTGGCCGAGGGGGCCTAAGCAGGACAGTTATTTTGGTTTGGTGCAACAATTCCTCGGTGCCATGTCTCAGATCGATGCCATGAGGAGGTCGGCGTGTATAGAGGGTGCACCGATGGTGCTTGCCCATGTTAAAGCATATTGGACAGATATGGAGGCCACCATCATTGCGACCCAGAATCCGGCGGGAGGCCAGGATCCAGCCGAGCACTACTTGAAGCAAGTAAGGAAAGGTGCTCGCTTAATAGAGGCTCAGTGCTCGAAGAATGTCATGTTCAAGTGATAAGACGCTTCGTTGTAAAAATGATGTAATTTTGATTTTGAGGCTATATTTATACTTTGTGCCCGAAAGTATTATTGTGCCTCCTATGCGGCCATTTTTATGTATACTTGTTATTCTGAAAGTTAGCAGTCGTTGGCTTCAGCCCCCACGCATACAATGCGGGGGTGTTCGCGAAAAATATGCATAATCACACTTGATCCAACGTCTTGGTCCATTAAGGAGGTGATTGCACGTCGAACTAGGCAACCGGACTATATAGCTATAACACTTTCACTTAGCCATAGGAGTTTGACGGTGGGGCTACTATGTAGCCCCTAGTACTTTTGCGTGCATCCGAATATGGGCGCGTGTGTACATGGCTGGGAAACGGCCCTTCGTTAATGCGGAGGAGTCCTAAAGATTCCTGTAAGTCTTCGAGTGGTTGAACAGTCTGTCGCTGTATCATGACAGTCAGTTTTTGGCTTTCTCTATTGAGGTGCTCATCCGGGATAACTAGGGCACAATCGCAGTAGTTCTCATTTGGCCGCCTTAGCCGATAAGAACGAAACATAAGGCGGCAAACCCAGGAGCCGGGCAAACCCAACATTTGACCAAGGACATGATTTGGAGCTGATGCATATAAGGCCAAACTCGTGACGCCGAACACTCCCGAAGGTATTCGGACTTTATAACATAAAATGGGCTGAAAACGCCCTTTCATTATGAACCCTGTATTTCCAGGTATGTGCATTAGTCTATCCTGGCGAAATGCCAATAACGGCAGTACCCTCTATGGGTATAGTACCCATAGGATATGTAAGCAACAAGAGGCAATAAAAAAGGTTTACACAGGGGCTTAATCTAAAAAGAAACCTTTGAGCGGGGCCCTGCTGGACGTCTGCGCCTTTGTCTTTGTTGTGCCGTGTCCTGGAAGGGTATCACACGAATGTTGTCTGTAAAAAGAAAAACTCGTGTAGAAGAGCATAACGTGAGCATGCGATGGATAGTAAAAGTGTAAAACATTGGCCTGTAAATAAAGTCAGGCCAACATTGGGGCTTTATTAAATATTTATAGCCCCTAGTGTCCTCTATGGGATTTACATATACGGCGCCCTGGTTCATTGTTATCCGGGCTGCCGGACTCGTCTAACCGTGTCCGTGGTCTTAACGAACAATCATGCTTTATGGTATTGGAGGCCGCTTAGAGTCCGGCCGCTGTAGCCGTCGCGTATTCCTCCGCCCGTGAAGAGCGCTTTGTGTTTCCGTTAACGGTGATGACGCCACGTGGACCAGGCATCTTGAGTGTAAGGTAGGCATAATGCGGTACTCCGTTGAAGCGGGCGAAGGCTGTTCTCCCAAGCAATGCGTGGTAGCCACCTTGCAAGGGGGCGATGGTGAAGAGTAGTTCCTTGCTTCTGGAGTTGCCTGGGGAGCCAAATGTTACCTCCAGTACAACGGATCCCCTGCCGCAAGCTTCGGCGCCTGGTATCACCCCTTCAAAGGTGGTGTTGCTTTGGCTAATTCTGGATGAGTCTATCCCCATCCTGCGGACAGTGTCCTGGTATATTAAATTGAGACTACTGCCGCCGTCCATGAGGATGCGAGTAAGATGGTATCCGTCGATTATTGGGTCGAGCACTAAGGCCTCTAAACCTTCGCGCCGGATACTAGTCAGGCAGTCCGTGTGATCGAAAGTGATCCGACAAGCCGACCAGTGTTTAGGCGTGGGTACGACGTGCTCTATAGCGTATGCATCTCTAAGCACGCATTCATCCCTTCTTATGGGTGTGTGAGTCGCGTGGATCATGTTTGCTGCTTTTACCTCTGGTGGGAATTTTTTCTGTCCCCCAGTGTTCGGCTGGCGAGGCTCATCCTCGTCTTCACTTGGTGTTTCCCTTCCCTTGTGTTCGGCATTTAATTTGCCGGCCTGCTTGAAGACCCAGCATTCTTTGTGAGTGTGGTTCGCAGGTTTGTCGGGGGTGCCATGAATTTGGCACAGTCTGTCCAAGACTCCGTTCAGACCGGACGGTCCTTCTTTGCTTCCTTTAACTGGCTTCTTTTGATGACCGGGTGGAGAGCCCCCGAATCCAGCGTTGACCGTTGTGTTGTCTGGGCTCTCTTCCTTGTTTTGATGTTTGTTCTTATTGCGCCATGGCTTCCCATTGCTATCCCTTAGTTCGGATGTGCTTGGGTCGCTGGTGCCTTTACGGGCCTACCAGCTATCTTCACCCGCGCAAAAGCGGGTCATAAGGCTTGTTAAGGCTGCCATTGTCCTTGGCTTTTCTTGGCCAAGGTGTCTAGCGAGCCACTCGTCTCAGATGCTATCTTTGAACGCCGCTAAGGCCTCAGCATCTGGACAATCGACAATTTGATTCTTCTTAGTGAGGAATCTATTCCAAAGCTTGCGGGCGGACTCTCCGTGCTGTTGGATTATGTGACTTAAATTGTCAGCGTCCGGAGGCCGGACATAAGTCCCTTGAAAATTGGCCCTGAAAGCGTCCTCGAGTTCCTCCCAAGTTCCAATTGAGTTTTCGGGGAGGCCTTTCAACCAGTGTCGAGCTGGCCCCTTCAGCTTGAGGGGAAGGTATTTGATGGCGTGGAGGTCATCCCCACGAGCCATGTGTATGTGCAGGATAAAATCCTCGATCCAGACCCCTGGGTCTGTCGTTCCGTCGTATGCCTCTATGTTCACAGGTTTGAAACCCTGTGGGAATTCATGGTCCAGTACTTCTTCAGTGAAGCATAGGGGGTGAGCAGACCCTCTGTGTCTGGATGTTCTGTGGCATGCCGTCGGCTGTTGTTGTGTCCGGTGTTGTTTCCGATCTGGTATCCGATCGGTATGATCGTTTTGGTGATCATAGTCCAGCTCCGGGGTGTGTCCTCTTGATCCGTAGATGGGCCGATCTACGCCAGCTTTCTTATCTAGGAGCTCGCATAAATCGTGCGCGGCATCGGTAGCTGATCTATTGCGGTTATGAAGTGGTTCGTCCGGCCTCCTGGCCATGTTGTTCTTTGGTGGAACGGCCTCGTCGTTGAATTCTGGCAGCAGCTTGCATTTTGGATTGCTCTTTGTATGGCGGTCGTCGCCGTACTTTTCTTTAGTGTCTAGCACTTTATTCCATCTGCAATTGAGCGTTTCCTGTGCGGCCTTTAGCCGTTGCTTCTGCTTTTGTAGACTTCTCGCAGTGGCCATAAGCCTTCTGTGGAGGTTTTCTTGTTCCAAGCGTGTTTCTGGGATGATGAATGCATCGTCATACGGGCTGTGTTCTTGTCCCGTGGTGGTTTGGTGAACTCATCTCTCCGGACCATTGTGATCGGGCATCTGCTCTGAACTGTGTTCAGCGTGACCTGGCTCCTCCTGCTCCATCGCTAGGTCCATATGGTCGTTGTTGCCTTCAGAGTTGACTGGGGTGTCGATCTTTCTGGCGCTCTTGTCGCTATTTTTACTGTTGCTGGTCTTGGAACGGCGTCTGCACCGTCGTTTTGGCTTTTGCCTGGGGGTTTGATCTTCCGAATTGTCGCCATCATCTTCCTTAGGCGTGTCCACCATGTATATGTCATATGACGGGTTGTCCGTCCACCGCCCCGTGGGCGGTGGTTCCTGTTCTTCTCCTGCATCGTTGTCCATACCGTCGATGTCTTCGAAGTCAAAGTCAAGCACGTCGGTTAAATCATCGATCGTGGCAACAAAGTGGGTGGTGGGTGGGCAACGAACCCCTTCGTCGCCTGCTTCCCACTCGAGCCGGACATAGTTCGGCCACGAGCCTCCTAACAAAGAGAGAGACTTTAACGAGTTCAGCACATCACCAAAGGGTGAGTGTTGGAAGATATTCGCTGCGGTGAACTCCATTACAGGAGCCCAACCAGGTTCGGCGGGCTCAGGAGAGCGCGGACTGGAACCCACGGTCGGATATGAGTCCGGGGATCCGGTGTCACAGGCTTCTTTGGGGACGAGGCCTGTGCTCGGCTCTACCGCCGATGAGTGTGCGGCCTGCGGGGCGGAGTCTATGCATCCGTTCTTAGGCAACGCGGTATGCTCCGGATTTAGGTCCGGGTCTACCGCAGGGACGACATTCCGAGCATTGTCCGACAGCAGGTCTAAGCCGTGCTCATGGTGATCGTTCGGCGCTCCTGGCACAGGCCCGAATCTGTTGAAGATCAAGTCTCCGCGTATATCAGCCGTGTAGTTCAGGTTTCCGAACCTGACCTGGTGGCCAGGGGCGCAGCTGTCGATCCACTCCAGTTAGCCAAGCGAATTGGCCCGTAGTGCGAAGCCACCGAACACGAAGATCTGTCCAGGGAGAAAAGTCTGACCCTGGACCGCGTTGTTGACGATTGAAGGAGCCATCAGGCCTTGCAGCAATGACATAGAGGAACTCTCAATGAAAGCACCGATGTCGGTGTCAAAACCAGCGGATCTCGGGTAGGGGGTCCTGATCTGTGCGTCTTAGGCTGATGGTAACAGGAAGCAAGGGACACAATGTTTACCCAGGTTCGGGCCCTCTCAATGGAGGTAAAACCCTACTTCCTGCTTGATTGATATTGATGATATGAGTAGTACAAGAGTAGATCTACCATGCGATCGTAGAGGCTAAACCCTAGAAGCTAGCCTATGATGATTATGATTGTGATCATGATCGGCCTTCTAAGGACCAACCTCTCCGGTTTATATAGACACCGGAGAGGGCTAGGGTTTACACGGAGTCGGTTACAAGGAAGAAAATATCATATCCGGATCGCCAAGATTGTCTTCCACACCAAGGAGAGTCCCCTCCGGACACGGGACAGAGTCTTGAGTCTTGTATCTTCACGCTCCAATAGTCCAGATGAAGTATAGAGTCCGGCTGTCCGGATACCCCCTAATCTAGGACTCCCTCAAGGACCATGGCCTCTATAAATAGGTCTAGCCACCACAGTAGAAAGGGACCGAAACCAGAACAAGTAGAACACCACACTAACTCAAGAACACCTCTCCTCAGGAGGCTGTTCTTCCCTTGTACTATTCATCATCATCCCAAGAGGCAATCCACCACCACCACATAGGAGTAGGGTATTACACCACAATGGTGGCCCGAACCTGTATAAATCTTATGTCTCTTGTGTTGTGAGTTCATCGAGCTAAGCTTAGAGATCGCGGCGAGGCTGAGAGTGAGATTCGATAGGGGGAAATCTTCATGCGCACCCCAGTGTTCGAACCTCAAGGGTTTTGCTGGAATCCTAAATCCGACATTTGGCGCGCCAGGTAGGGGTGTGCCGGAGCTTTCCTTCCGCCAGTTAGCCCGCCGTCGCTCTGCGAATTCGATGTCTGGTGACCCAATGACCAGCACCGACCGCTGCACAGCCTGGCCAGCCCGGCCCACGCCGCTTGCCCAAGAAGACCTCAACCCCACGCCCTAGGCAGCCCGCGCACCGTAGAACGCTGCAGGGAGCGGGCGGCACGGTCACACACAGCCCGCCCTTACTCTGCGGCAGGTGCGGGCAGCCGCGAGGGCCTCAAGCCATGTCGTGGCCATGACGCCGCATACCTGACGGGAACAAGCAAACATGAGAGCCGCGCTCACTGTGGCTCGGGAGCTGCTGCGATGCAGGTTGATGGAGAGCGGTCGGGATGCATTGCTGGAGCTTGTTGCCGAGCTCCTGGATTCCGCAGTCTCAGGGGCACCACCCTTCTACTTCCAGCTTGCAGCCCGGGGCTTGGCCGGACCACACGACGGACCTCTCCATGCCCCCATGCCCCCAAGCACGCCCCAAGGCTTCATCAACACTAGCTCAACCATCGGCGCCGGATTCCAGGCCGTGCCCGCACCACCATGGTGAATGAGGGCATGCGCGCTGCCGCCTATGGCCTGGGCGGGACGCTGCCCTACCATCCTCAACACGGCGCGCTAGGCTGAGCAACATGGAGTGTGCGGCACTTTGGCGAAGTCTTTGAGGCGGCGGCTACAGAGGCTTACATGCTCCGCATGGTGGAATGGGAGTACGCGCTGGAAGACGACCCTGGCTCATTCCTCGGGCCAGGCTGGGAGGAAGAGACGCTTGATACGTCTCCAACGTATCTATAATTTTTTATTGTTCCATGCTATTATATTACCCATTTTGGATGTTTATGGGCTTTATTTTACACATTTATATCATTTTTGGGACTAACCTACTAACCGGAGGCCCAGCCCATATTGCTGTTTTTTTGCCTATTTCAATATTTTGAAGAAAAGGAATATCAAACAGAGTCCAAACGGAATGAAACCTTCGGGAGCGTGATTTTTGGAACGAACGTGATCCAGAGGACTTGGAGTGCAAGTCAAGAAGCTACCGAGGAAGCCACGAGATAGGAGGCCGCGCCCCCCCTTGTAGGGCGCGCCCTTGTCTCGTGGGCCCCTCGGGCAGCCACCGACGTACTTCTTCCTCCTATATATACCTACGTACCCCGAAAACATCCAGGAGCACCACGAAACACAATTTCCACCACCGTAACCTTCTGTATCTGTGAGATCTCATCTTGGAGCCTTCGCCGGCACTCTGCCGGAGGGGGAATCGATGATGCAGGGCTTCTACATCAACATCCTTGCCCCTCCGATGAGTTGTGAGTAGTTTACCACGGACCTATGGGTCCATAGTTATTAGCTAGATGGCTTCTTCTCTCTTTTTGGATCTCAATACAATGTTCTCCCCCTCTCTTGTGGATATCTATTCGATGTAAAATCTTTTTGTGGTGTTTTTATCAAGATCCGATGAATTGTGGGTTTATGATCTAGTTTATCTATGAATAATATTTGAATCTTCTCTGAATTCTTTTATGTATGATTGAGTTATCTTTGCAAGTCTTTTCGAATTATCAGTTTGGTTTGGCCTACTAGATTGATCTTTTTTTCCATGGGAGAAGTGCTTAGCTTTGGGTTCAATCTTGTGGTGTCCTTACCCAGTGACAGAAAGGGTTGCAAGGCACGTATTGTGACGCCCCCGATTCAATCGTACACTAATCATGCACGCAAATGTGTACGATCAAGATCAGGGACTCACGGGAAGATATCACAACACAACTCTAAAACATAAATAAGTCATACAAGCAACATAATACAAGCCAGGGGCCTCGAGGGCTCGAATACAGGTGCTCGATCATAGACGAGTCAGTGGAAGCAACAATATCTGAGTACAGACATAAGTTAAACAAGTTGCCATAAGATGGCTAGCACACACTGGGATACAGATCGAAAGAGGCGCAGGCCTCCTGCCTGGGATCCTCCTAACTACTCCTGGACGTCGTCAGCGGGCTGCACGAAGTAGTAGGCACCTTCGGTGTAGTAGGGGTCATCGTCGACGGTGGCGTCTGGCTCCTGGACTCCAGCATCTGGTTGCGACAACCAGAAGAAAGGAAAGGGGGAAAAAGGTGGGAGAAAGCAACCGTGAGTACTCATCCAAAGTACTCGCAAGCAAGGAACTAAACTACATATGCATGGGTATAGGTGTAAGGAGGCCATATCAGTGGACTGAACTGCAGAATGCCAGAATAAGAGGGGGATAACTAGTCATATCGAAGACTACGCTTCTCGCAGCCACCGTCTTGCATCAAGTAGAAGAGAGTAGATTGAAGTCCTCCAAGTAGCATCTCCAAGTAGCATCTCATAGCATAATCCTACCCGGCGATCCCCTCCTCGTATCCCTGAGAGAGAGCGACCACCGGTTGTATCTGGCACTTGGAAGGGTGTGTTTTATTAAGTATCCGGTTCTAGTTGTCATAAGGTCAAGGTACAACTCCAAGTCGTCCTGTTACCGAAGATCACGACTATTCGAATAGATTAACTTCCCTGCAGGGGTGCACCACATAACCCAACACGCTTGATCCCATTTGGCCGGACACACTTTCCTGGGTCATGCCCGGCCTCGGAAGATCAACACGTCGCAGCCCCACCTAGGCAAAACAGAGAGGCCAGCACGCCGGTCTAAACCTAAGCGCACAGGGGTCTGGGCCCATCACCCATAGCACACCTGCACGTTGCGAGGGCGGCCGAAAGCAGACCTAGCCTAGTGGCGTTCCAGTCCAATTCAGCGCGCGCCGCTCCGTCGCTGACGTCTGAAGTGCTTCGGATGATACCACGATGTCGGGATACCCATAACTACTCCCACGTAGATGGTTAGTGCGTATAGGCCAGTAGCCAGACTCAGATCAAATACCAAGATCTCGTTAAGCGTGTTAAGTATCCGCGAATGCCGAACAAGGCCAGGCCCACCTGTCTCCTAGGTGGTCTCCACCTGCCCTGTCGCTCCGCCACAAAGTAACAGTCGAGGGCCGTCGGGAACCCAGGCCCACCTCTACTGGGATGGAGCCACCTGTCCTTTCAGCCCCCTCGTCAGAATCACTTGCGGGTACTCAATGAGCTGACCCGACTTTAGTCACCATCTGTATAGTATGTATGTATGTATAGTATATACCCGTGATCACCTCCCAAGTGATCACGGCCCGATAGTATAGCAAGGCAGACTGACAAGAATGTAGGGCCACTGATGATAAACTAGCATCCTATACTAAGCATATAGGATTGCAGGTAAGGTATCAACAGATGTAGCGACAATGTCAGGCTATGCATCAGAATAGGATTAACGAAAGCAGTAACATGCTACACTACTCTAATGCAAGCAGTATAGAGTAGAATAGGCGATATCTGGTGATCAATGGGGGGGCTTGCCTGGTTGCTCTGGCAAGAGAGAGGGGTCGTCAACTCCGTAGTCGAACTGGGCAGCAGCAGCGTCGGTCTCGTAGTCTACCGAAGAGAAGAGGGGGAAGAAACAATAAATACAGTGCAAACATAAGCAAGACGACGCAAGACATGACAAAGAGCGGTGCTAGGTGTGTTCTAACGCAGTATGGGGTGATGCTGGCGAAGGGGGAAATCGTCCGGGAAAGTATTCCCGGTGTTCCGTGTTTTCGGGCAGAGGAGCCGGAGGGGGAAAGTTGCGAGTTTGATATGTTAGGGGTGTGTGGCGGACGAACGGACCGCGTATCCGGATTCGTCTCGTCGTTCTGAGCAACTTTCATGTACAAAGTTTTTTCATCGGAGCTACGGTTTATTTTCTATTAATTTTAAAAGATTTAAATCATTTTCAGGATTTATTTAATTATTTATCTCAACATTATCCAGAATAGTAAAAGATGACGTCAGCATGCTGACGTCAGCAGTCAACTGCGCAGTTGACTGAGTCAACTACGTGTGGGTCCCGCATGTCATACACCTTTTAGTTTAAGTAGGGTTTAGCTGATTGACTACTGCTTAATTAAATTAACTAATTGATTAGGTTAATCTAAACATGATTAATTAACTTAATTATTTTACTAATTAATTAATTAACTAATTAATGATTTTATAAATTACATTTTCATTTCTTTTAAATTTTCGTTTTTTTAACAGGGGCATGGGGCCCCGGTGTCATAGTCCCTAGTGGCCTAGCGGGCGACGGGTGCGGGCGTGCGTGCCCGAGGCCACCAGGGGCGGGGAGCACTCGGGCGCCCAGGGGGGCGCG
>NC_041391.1:253831168-253838332 GCF_002162155.2 Triticum dicoccoides
GGTTAGGGTTTCTCCCCTGGTGGGGGGCTATGGAGGGGAGGGGGTGGGCCAGCTGGGCCTGGGGGTTGGCCCAGTTGGGCCACGGTCCAGGGGGGGTTTCTCTTCCTTTTTTTTGTATTGTTTTCTGTTTTCTTTTTATTTATTTTCTTTTCTGTTTTTATTTATTTATAAACACTTAGGCATTTTATAAAATTGTGAACCTTACACCATAATTATCTTTGTAATATTTGGCAACCACCGAACATTTTTGTTTTAATTTTTTTTGAAAACTTTTATTGTTTTCTTTTATTTAAATTTTGAATTTGTTTCGGTTCTGAACTATCGAGAGTTTATCACAGTAACCGTGGTGACGTGGCATCATTAGCGGGGAATCACTGTAGCTTAATTATCCGGGCGTCACAATTCTCCTCCACTACACGAAATCTCGTCCCGAGATTTAGGATCGGTTATAAGGGGGAAGGGGTCTGGTTACGAAATTCTAACGATTCTTCTCGATCATAGTAGCTCTTCTCGAAGAGGTCAACCCATTACATTGATGTCTTCAGTCCTCTCCTTCAGGTCATCATGATGAAGTTTGTCGTCCTTTCTTCGGGGTTCCATCGTACTTACGAAAGGATAAAGGGTGGGTATTCCGAGAGAATGGACCTCTGCAGGTTTGACTATCTGGTCGATAACATCGGGGAGGGTGGCGGAAGTAACTCTCGAATTGAAACTTAAGAAAATATCAAGAGCAGAGTAAGGAGGTATCCTGGGAAGTTTCGAGCGGGCAGGCAATCGTTCGATGTCTGATATGTGGCGTGAAAGGGGTTCGAAGCCACGAGAATAAGTATTTGTCTGATACCAGATTGAAGGTGGCTCAGGAATTACATACGAGGCCACGCGCGAGGAACAACCTTGGGTACAGGGGGGTACAGGAGAGTCAGGTTTCGATCCTGTGGAACTGTGGGTTATGGGCCCACCATGTGGATTAAAAGTAGGAAGGACAGTGACATCTTGCACGATCATGTAAGCAAGGCATGCCAGAGGATAGTCTGTCGGTTATGTCGGCAACAACATCGGTACCAAGGGCGAGGGACGAAGAGAACCATTTTCCTGCTCGTTGAACGAGGCGGGCCAATAGGCAAGGTTCTCGTCCATCGGTGGCTACCGAAATGTCATCAACAATAGTAACATGGTCTTACTGACATGGTCGTACACCAAGGTGTTTACCTAAGTAGAAGAATATTACTGCTTAGATCATATAGACCTCAAGAAAGGTTAAACCAAACAATGGAAAGGACATATGATTATCAGATTAATCAGGCGATGGAAAGGAAAAATGTGTCTTAGTCACATAATTCAGGGATATATCCTTCCCAAGGATAAGCAGAGCATGGTATCCGTGGCAGGATATCATGTAGAAAACCCTTTAGGTAAGGGGAGAGAAATTTCATGACACTACCCATACAAAGGTGTTTGGATAATTGATAAGGAAAATTTAGCATTTGCTTTAAATGTTCTTGTTGAAAATCGGAGTATCACAGACATGCTTCGAGATAGCATTGACATGGTCTTCAAGCAAAGGTCGGACTTGGATATACAAAGGATCCACCAGGAACAACTTATAGAATAAGCATTACAATTTCTTTATGGAAGAATGGAAAACCTTGCTGGAAAGGAAACCTTAACACTAGGTCCTCCGACCAGGTGTGCTAGGCATGACATCACCTTACCGATATATAAGGACCAATGTCATAACTCTTGGGAAAATTGTTCCAACCATCATATCTGATCGAGATTCAGATCCGATCGGTGTTAGGATACCTCAGACTCAGGATGCCTGAAAAAGGTGCAAAATAAATTGATGAGATGACCTTGTAAGATTCTCGGGAAATGCACTATGGGAATGAGTATCGACACAAGAGTTCATCATTTAAACCAAAGAGAGGTTGACGGGGTAGATGATGGAGTCAGCGACAATCCTCGAGATTTCCAAAAAGGTGGACTTCCACAACTATGTGAACAAGGAGATAACATTTGTCAGATCAAATGATATAATGATGTATGCTCGAGGAAAACATACACAATTAACATTGGTTGAAAGGTGCGCCCGAAATATGGGCTGGGTAGCACGATCAATGTTAGAATGGTGATTCGATAACCAATGGTCTAAGAATGAAATATCGACCATTAACTTCAAAGCAATAGGGCTGCTAGAAGTTTTGAATTCACGCATCATAGTTCATTTGTCGGTTTTCCGGTTAGAAACAACACGAGGACCAAGAGATGAATGTAGATGGCGGGATGTATAACTTGTAGCAAGAATTATTAAGAGGTGGTGATATTCCCACAACATTCTTGGTATATAAGATGGTATTACTTCAAGGTAGGACATAAGACAAGCTAGGTAGCAAGGAACTCAAGGTACAACCACAACACAAACAAGTTTGTGTTGGTAAGAAGGCAAGGAAATAGTCGATGACAACACAATTTACCAAGGGACAAGGATGGTATTTCCCATGAAGAATTCAATAGATATCTTCGAAGAGCATCAAAATGTTGATGTTGATCATGACACATTTGTCAAGAGAATTCATGAAGATGTAATCGATCGGTGATGACATCAAGTCAAAGTAATGATAAAGCGAAAGGTTATTGGAACCAAGGGTACGACACAAACTCGAAACCAAGCTTGTTGTTCAAGGCGAAATGATATGATGATGATGATCGACGTAAGGTTAGTTCATCGTCGAAAATTGTGCTCCGGGAAGAAGGACCGGGTAGCACAGTTAAAATTAGCTCGATAATGATATAGCCGATCAGGCTAGGAATGACTTGAAGGATTAATCAATTTGTAAGCAGTGATGGGTTCAAATACTTGTTGAATCGCAATGCGAACTCGATTCAGTTATCGGTGTCCTTGAGTGTATAATAACTCAGAGCCCGTGAAAAAATTGGAATCATTGGAAAGGTAGCACTTGATGAAGAACTCATTAGAAGTTATGCAGTTCCATGATAATCTTGAGATACCAGGGGGTAATACTCGACACAAGATCAAAGTAAAGATTGGACGGGTGTATTAATCCATAGAAGACAATTGTTTTAACTTGTCCGAGAAATGGAATCAAGGAAGAACAATCATGGTCGGAACCACGGTTGCAAGGGATCAATTCACAGATACCATATGTTAGTTATCAAGGAAATAGTTATTATTACAAGAAGCTTCCATGATAGGATATACATCGCGTCCATGGGCATGAACACAAGGTTCGAGGTCGACTCCCACTTCTCCAAAGCATAACCTTACATTCACTTCTCGTTTCGATAATGGCATTAGTGTTGAAAGTTATACCTGGTGAAATACCAGATGAGTATGACCCGTGAAAACTTCCGAGTTCACACATAGTAAGGAAGGCATAGGTTCAACCCATCAGGGCGTCTTACGAACATATACCACAAACTTCGGGGTAAATAATACAAGCTCGAAAGTAGAGCATTGTTCAAAAGCAGATGATACAATTTACCAAGGCATTATATACCCATGGAAAGGCTCTCAAGGTTATTCAATATGAAGGACACTGTCGGATAAAATCCAACAAAGGAACCGATGGTCCACAAGGGATCTGACGTGAGCATCGGTACTCAACTAGAGGAAGAAGATTGCAAGGAGATCAGATTATAGAAACAACTGACTAACTCAATTGTCAAATGCCAAGGAATTATGATTTCCAAATCAAGGGATCATAAGCAATGCTCTGAGTAGGGATGGATAAGTTGGATAGCCTTAGGGTACAATCAATGACAATTGGATTGGTCGAGAACCAATTCCAGTTAAAAGAATGGAAGCTCAGCCGGAAAGGTAATTTATAAGGATCAATGATGATTGCGTGTATTCGCAGAATATTGAGTCAACAGACTCAAAATGATAATGACAAGGAATGTCATTAAGACTACGAGACTTATGGGATTAACCATAATGCAAGCAAGCAAGAATTTCAAGAGCCAAAGGCTCCAGAGAATTTTCGGAAGATCGAATATTATTTTGAAGACTTTCGTGAAACACATGAACAACTGGGGATGAGCGGATACTCGACAAATGCGAGTATTTATTTGAAGGGGTATTCATGTGGCAAGGAACTGCTAGGCAGTAGGCACAAAGTATTCTCGAAACAATAGAGAAAACTTCAGGGTATCTTGTAATAACAAGATCAATGGGGGATGATCGTATGAATGGCAAGTGTAAGTAGTTATCCATACGGATTTATCGGTGATCGGGAATAGCAAAAGTGATGGGCACAAAGTCTCGAGAGAATATCAAAGAGTATCTCTGAAATCTTCTGGTGCAGTCGGTGACCATCTGGACTGAAGGGGCTCTCCGGGAGAAAGTACTTTCGAGAACCTAAAGTTAGTTTTCAGTAAAAATCGTTTAACCCGAATAGAAGAGAGCTCAGAGTCCCAGAGTAAAGGTCGAGGAGTAAAAGATCCTAGTACCTCCCGATGGCGACGTGGGCCCGTAAGGCACACAGCCAAGTTAGTAAAAGTTTTGCAATGTCTAGACTCGACTTCGGCCAAGAAGTGTGAAAGGGGGATTCCTACAGGCAGTTGGCTCTGATACCAACTTGTGACGCCCCCGATTCAATCGTACACTAATCATGCACGCAAATGTGTACGATCAAGATCAGGGACTCACGGGAAGATATCACAACACAACTCTAAAACATAAATAAGTCATACAAGCAACATAATACAAGCCAGGGGCCTCGAGGGCTCGAATACAGGTGCTCGATCATAGACGAGTCAGCGGAAGCAACAATATCTGAGTACAGACATAAGTTAAACAAGTTGCCATAAGATGGCTAGCACAAACTGGGATACAGATCGAAAGAGGCGCAGGCCTCCTGCCTGGGATCCTCCTAACTACTCCTGGACGTCGTCAGCGGGCTGCACGAAGTAGTAGGCACCTCGGGTGTAGTAGGGGTCATCATCGACGGTGGCGTATGGCTCCTGGACTCCAGCATCTGGTTGCGACAACCAGAAGAAAGGAAAGGGGGAAAAAGGGGGGAGAAAGCAACCGTGAGTACTCATCCAAAGTACTCGCAAGCAAGGAACTAAACTACATATGCATGGGTATAGGTGTAAGGAGGCCATATCAGTGGACTGAACTGCAGAATGCCAGAATAAGAGGGGGATAACTAGTCATATCGAAGACTACGCTTCTCGCAGCCACCGTCTTGCATCAAGTAGAAGAGAGTAGATTGAAGTCCTCCAAGTAGCATCTCCAAGTAGCATCTCATAGCATAATCCTACCCGGCGATCCCCTCCTCGTATCCCTGAGAGAGAGCGACCACCGGTTGTATCTGGCACTTGGAAGGGTGTGTTTTATTAAGTATCCGGTTCTAGTTGTCATAAGGTCAAGGTACAACTCCAAGTCGTCCTGTTACCGAAGATCACGGCTATTCGAATAGATTAACTTCCCTGCAGGGGTGCACCACATAACCCAACACGCTTGATCCCATTTGGCCGGACACACTTTCCTGGGTCATGCCCGGCCTCGGAAGATCAACACGTCGCAGCCCCACCTAGGCAAAACAGAGAGGCCAGCACGCCGGTCTGAACCTAAGCGCACAGGGGTCTGGGCCCATCGCCCATAGCACACCTGCACGTTGCGAGGGCGGCCGAAAGCAGACCTAGCCTAGTGGCGTTCCAGTCCAATTCGGCGCGCGCCGCTCCGTCGCTGACGTCTGAAGTGCTTCGGCTGATACCACGACGTCGGGATACCCATAACTACTCCCACGTAGATGGTTAGTGCGTATAGGCCAGTAGCCAGACTCAGATCAAATACCAAGATCTCGTTAAGCGTGTTAAGTATCCGCGAATGCCGAACAAGGCCAGGCCCACCTGTCTCCTAGGTGGTCTCCACCTGCCCTGTCGCTCCGCCACAAAGTAACAGTCGAGGGCTGTCGGGAACCCAGGCCCACCTCTACCGGGATGGAGCCACCTGTCCTTTCAGCCCCCTCGTCAGAATCACTTGCGGGTACTCAATGAGCTGACCCGACTTTAGTCACCATCTGTATAGTATGTATGTATGTATAGTATATACCCATGATCACCTCCCAAGTGATCATGGCCCGATAGTATAGCAAGGCAGACTGACAAGAATGTAGGGCCACTGATGATAAACTAGCATCCTATACTAAGCATATAGGATTGTAGGTAAGGTATCAACAGATGTAGCGACAATGTCAGGCTATGCATCAGAATAGGATTAACGAAAGCAGTAACATGCTACACTACTCTAATGCAAGCAGTATAGAGTAGAATAGGCGATATCTGGTGATCAAGGGGGGGCTTTCCTGGTTGCTCTGGCAAGAGAGAGGGGTCGTCAACTCCGTAGTCGAACTGGGCAGCAGCAGCGTCGGTCTCGTAGTCTACCGAAGAGAAGAGGGGGAAGAAACAATAAATACAGTGCAAACATAAGCAAGACGACGCAAGACATGACAAAGAGCGGTGCTAGGTGTGTTCTAACGCAGTATGGGGTGATGCTGGCGAAGGGGGAAATCGTCCGGGAAAGTATTCCCGGTGTTCCGTGTTTTCGGGCAGAGGAGCCGGAGGGGGAAAGTTGCGAGTTTGATATGTTAGGGGTGTGTGGCGGACGAACGGACCGCGTATCCGGATTCGTCTCGTCGTTCTGAGCAACTTTCATGTACAAAGTTTTTTCATCGGAGCTACGGTTTATTTTCTATTAATTTTAAAAGATTTAAATCATTTTCAGGATTTATTTAATTATTTATCTCAACATTATCCAGAATAGTAAAAGATGACGTCAGCATGCTGACGTCAGCAGTCAACTGCGCAGTTGACTGAGTCAACTACGTGTGGGTCCCGCATGTCATACACCTTTTAGTTTAAGTAGGGTTTAGCTGATTGACTACTGCTTAATTAAATTAACTAATTGATTAGGTTAATCTAAACATGATTAATTAACTTAATTATTTTACTAATTAATTAATTAACTAATTAATGATTTTATAAATTACATTTTCATTTCTTTTAAATTTTCGTTTTTTTAACAGGGGCATGGGGCCCCGGTGTCATAGTCCCTAGTGGCCTAGCGGGCGACGGGTGCGGGCGTGCGTGCCCGAGGCCACCAGGGGCGGGGAGCACTCGGGCGCCCAGGGGGGCGCG
>NC_041391.1:253839146-253878587 GCF_002162155.2 Triticum dicoccoides
AGTGGGGGGACCGGTTAGGGTTTCTCCCCTGGTGGGGGGCTATGGAGGGGAGGGGGTGGGCCAGCTGGGCCTGGGGGTTGGCCCAGTTGGGCCACGGTCCAGGGGGGGTTTCTCTTCCTTTTTTTGTATTGTTTTCTGTTTTCTTTTTATTTATTTTCTTTTCTGTTTTTATTTATTTATAAACACTTAGGCATTTTATAAAATTGTGAACCTTACACCATAATTATCTTTGTAATATTTGGCAACCACCGAACATTTTTGTTTTAATTTTTTTTTGAAAACTTTTATTGTTTTCTTTTATTTAAATTTTGAATTTGTTTCGGTTCTGAACTATCGAGAGTTTATCACAGTAACCGTGGTGACGTGGCATCATTAGCGGGGAATCACTGTAGCTTAATTATCCGGGCGTCACACGTATTGTATTGTTGCCATCGAGGATAACAAGATGGAGTATATATCATATTGCTTGAGTTTATCCCTCTACATCATGTCATCTTGCTTAATGCGTTACTCTGTTCTTATGAACTTAATACTCTAGATGCAGGCAGGAGTCGGTCGATGTGTGGAGTAATAGTAGTAGATGCAAGCAGGAGTCGGTCTACTTGTTATGGATGTGATGCCTATATACATGATCATGCCTAGATAATCTCATAACTATGCGCTTTTCTATCAATTGCTCGATAGTTATTTGTTCACCCACCGTAATACTTATGCTATCTTGAGAGAAGCCTCTAGTGAAACCTATGGCCCCCGGGTCTATCTCTTATCATATTTGCTTTCAATCTACTTTTATGTGCATCTTTACTTTTTGCATCTATATTATAAAATACCAAAAATATATTTATCTTATTATACTATCTTTATTAGATCTCCCTTTCGCAAGTGGCCGTGAAGGGATTGACAAGCCCTTTATTGCGTTGGTTGCGAGTTCTCAGTTTGTTTGTGTAGGTGCATGGGACTTTTGAGGAGCCTCCTACTGGATTGATACCTTGGTTCTCAAAACTGAGGGAAATACTTACGCTACACTTGCTGCATCACCCTCTCCTCTTCGAGGAAAACCAACGCAAGCTCAAGATGTAGCAAGAAGGATTTCTGGCGCCGTTGCCGGGGAGGTCTTTGCTCAAGTCAAGACATACCAAGTACCCATCACAAACCCATCTCCCTCGCATTTACATTATTTGCCATTTGCCTCTCGTTTTCCTCTCCCCCACTTCACCGTTGCCGTTTTATTCTCCCTCTCTTTCCCAATCTCCTCCTCTCTTTTTCGCTTGCCTTTTTCTGTTTGCTTGTGTGTTGGATTACTTGTTGCCATGGCGCTAATACAAAATTGTGTGTTTTCTCGAATACCAATAATAATGATTTCCTTAGTACTCCGATTGCTCCTCTAAATGATGTTGAGTCTTGTGAAATCAATACTGCTTTGCTGAATCTTGTTATGAAAGATCAATTCGCCGGCCTTCCTAGTGAAGATGCCGCTACTCATCTAAACAATTTTGTTGATTCGTGTGATATGCAAAAGAAGAAAGATACGGATAACAATATTGTCAAATTGAAATTATTTCTGTTTTCACTTAGAGATTGTGCTAAAGTTTGGTTTTCGTCTTTGCCTAAAAATAGTATTGATTCTTGGAACAAGTGCAAAGATGCTTTTATCTCTAAGTATTTTCCTCCCGCTAAGATTATCACTCTTAGGAACGATATTATGAATTTTAAACAACTTGATCATGAGCATGTTTCCCAATCTTGGGAGAGAATGAAATTGATGCTTCGCAATTGCCCTACTCATGGTTTGAATTTATGGATGATCATACAAAAATTTTATGCCGGTTTGAACTTTGCTTCTAGAAATCTCTTAGATTCGGCCGCGGGAGGCACGTTTATGGAAATCACGTTAGGAGATGCTTCAAAAAATCTTGATAATATTATGGCTAATTATTCTCAATGGCACACCGAAAGATCTTCTAGTAAAAAAGTGCATGCTATAGAAGAAATCAATGTTTTGAGTGGAAAGATGGATGAACTTATGAAGATGTTTGCTACTAAAAATACTCCTCTTGATCCCAATGATATGCCTTTGGCTTCTTTGATTGAGAATAATAATGAATCTATGGATGTGAATTTTGTTTGTAGGAATAGTTTTGGAAACAATGCTTATAGAGGAAACTTTAATGCTAGACCGTTCCCTAGTAATCCCTCTAATAATTATGGAAATTCCTACAGTAATTCTTATGGTAATTTTAATAAGATGCCCTCTGATTTTGAGAATAGTGTGAAGGAATTTATGATTTCTCAAAAGAATTTTAATGCTTTGCTTGAAGAAAAATTGCTCAAAGTTGATGATTTGGCTAGGAACGTTAATAGACTTTCGCTTGATGTTGATTCTCTTAAACTTAGATCTTCTCCTCCTAAGCATGATATCAATGAGTCTCTCAAAGTAATGAGAATTTCCATTGATGAGTGTAAAGAAAGAACCGCTAGATTGGGTGCTAAGAAAGATAGCTTTATAAAAGCGTGTTCTTGTAGTTTCCATGAAAATAATGATGAGGATCTTAAAGTTATTCATGCGTCTCCTATTAGATCTATGCTTTGCAATATGAATTTTAATGATTACGGGACTGATGATGAATCTTTAGATCTTGATGCTAAATTTGGTAAAAGTGAGATTGGAGAATCCTCAACTTCTAATAACATTGAACCTACTATCTCAGATTTCAAGGAATTTGATTATGATAATTGTTCTTTAAAAGGTTGTATTTCCTTGTTTCAATCCGTTGTTAATTCTCCTCATGCTTATAGTCAAAACAAAGCTTTTACCAAAAGAATCATTGATGCATTGATGCAATATTATGATGAAAAACTTAATTTGGATGTTTCTATACCTAGAAAACTTAATGATGAGTGGGAACCTACTATAAAGATTAGAAATAAGGATTATGAGTGTTTTGCTTTGTGTGATCTGGTTGCTAGTGTTTCCACAATTCCGAAAACATTATGTGGTATTCTATGTTTCCATGATCTTGATGATTGCTCTTTAAATTTGCACCTTGTGGATTCCACCATTAAAAAGCCAATGGGAAGGATCAATGATGTTCTCATTGTTGCAAATAGAAATTTTTTGCCCATGGATTTTATCGTTCTTGATATAGATTGCAATCTTTCTTGCCGTATTATTCTTGGTAGACCTTTCCTTAGAACGATTGGTGCGATTATTGATATGAAGGAAGGGAATATTAGATTCCAATTTCCCTTAAAGAAAGGCATGGAGCACTTTCCAATAAAGAAAGTCAAATTACCTTATGAATCTATCATGCGTGCTACTTATGAATTTAGTGCCAAAGATGGCGCTCGTTAGATCTATCTTCATTTTTATGCCTAGCTAGGGGCGTTAAACGATAGCGCTAGTTGGGAGGCAACCCAATTTTTCTTTATGTTTTTTGTTTTTGCTCGTGTTTAGTAATAAATCTTGCATCTACCTTCTGTTTATATGTGTTTTTATCTTTTAATTAGTGTTTGTGCCAAGTAGAACCTATAGGATAACCTACGATGATAGTTGATTTGATTCTGCTGAAAAAGAGAAACTTTGCACGCACGAATATAATTTTGTTAAATCACAGGAACGTGATTTTGCGTTGATTCTTTTTGCTTCTGTTCAACAAACAGATTTTCCAGGACTTTCTATTTTGGTAGGATTTTTAGTGTTCTATAAGTTTGCGTTAGTTACAGATTGCTACAGACTGTTCTGTTTTTGACAGATTCTGTTTTTCGTGTGTTGTTTGCTTATTTCAATGCATCTATGGCTAGTAAATTAGTTTATAAACCATAAGGAAGTTGGAATACAGTAGGTTTAAAACCAAATTAAATAAATAATGAGTTCATTGTAGTAGCTTATGTTGTGGTTTTGTTTTCTTTCACTAACGGAGCTTATAAGATTTCCTATTGAGTTTTGTGTTGTGAAGTTTTCAAGTTTAGGGTAAAGATTTTATGGACTATGGAATAAAGGGTGGCAAGAGCCTAAGCTTGGGGATGCCCAAGGCACCCCAAGATATTCAAGAATAGCCAAAAGCCTAACCTTGGGGATTCCATGGGAAGGCATCCCCTCTTTCGCCTTCGTTCATTGGTAACTTTACTTGGAGCTATATTTTTATTCGCTACATGATATGTGTTTTGCTTCGAGCGTCGTGTATTATATTAGTCTTTGCTTTTAATTTAACATAATCATCCTTGATGTACACACCTTTTGGGAGAAGCCTATTTGATTAGAATTTGCTAGAATACTCTATGTGCTTCACTTATATCTTTTGAGCTTGATAGTTTTTGCTCTAGTGCTTCACTTATATCTTTTAGAGCACGGTGGTGTCTTAATTTTGAAGAAATTTCTAGTCTCTCATGCTTCACTTATATTATTTTGAGAGTCTTTTAGAACAGCATGGTATTTGCTATTATCATAAAGTTGGTGCTAGAATGGTAGGCATCCAAGTTGGGTATAATAAAAACTATCATAGGAAGTGAATTGGATGCTATGATCAATTTGATGCTTGATAATTGTTTTGAGATATGGAGGTAGTGATATTAAAGTCATGCTAGTTGGGTGATTATGAATTCAAAGAATGATTGTGTTGAAGTTAGCAAGTCCCGTAGCATGCACATATGGTTAAAGTTGTGTAACAAATTTGAAACATGAATTGTACCTGGCTTGTGCATCCTTATGAGTGGCGGTCGGGGACGAGCGATGGTCTTTTCCTACCAATATACCCCCCTAGGAGCATGCGCGTAGTACTTGATTTTTGACGACTTCTAAATTTTTGCAATAAGTATATGAGTTCTTTTGAGTAATGTTGAGTCCATGGGTTATACGCACTTTTACCTTTCCACCTTTGCTAGCCTCTTCGGTACCGTGCATTGCCCTTTCTCACCTTGAGAGTTGGTGCAAACTTTGCCGCTGCATCCAAACCCCGTGATACGATACGCTCTATCACACATAAACCTCCCTATATCTTCCTCAAAACATCCACCATACCTACCTATTATGGCATTTCCATAGCCATTCCGAGATATATTGCCATGCAACTTTCCACCGTTCCATTCATCATCATGACAGACTTTACTTTTGTCATATTGCCATTGCATGATCATGTAGTTGACATCGTATTTGTGGCAAAGCCACCATGCATTATTTTTCATACATGTCACTCTTGATTCATTGCACCATCCCGATACACCGCCGGAGGCATTCATATAGAGTCATATCTTGTTCTAGTTTCGAGTTGTAATTCTTATGTTGTAATCTATAGAAGTGTGATGATCATCATTATTAGAACATTGCCCAAAGAAAAAAAGAAGAAAGGCCAAAAGAGAAAAAGAAAGGCCCAAAAAAAGAAGAAAAAGAAAAAAAGGAAAAAAAGAAAAGAAAAAAAAGGGAAAATAAATAAAAAGGGCATTGTTACTATCTCTTTTTCCACACTTGTGCTTCAAAGTAGCACATTGTTTCCATGTAGTGAGTCTCATATTGTGCTTCAAAGTTGCACCATATTTTGTATATAGTGAGTCTCATAAGTTGTCTTTTTATACTAGTGGGAATTTTTCATTATAGAACTTGGCTTGTATATTCCTACGATGGGATTCCTCAAATGCCCTAGGTCTTCGTGAGCAAGCAAGTTGGATGCACACCCACTAGTTTTCTTTTGTTGAGCATTCATTTATAGCTCTAGTGCATCTGTTGCATGGCAATCCCTACTCCTCATGTTGACATCAAATGATCGGCATCTCCATAGCCCGTTGTTTATCCTCGTCAATGTGAGACTTTCTCCTTTTTTGTCTTCTCCACACAATCCCCATCATCATATTCCATTCCACCCATAGTGCTATATCCATGGCTCATGCTCATGTATTGTGTGAAGGTTGAAAAAGTTTGAGATTATTTAAGTATGAAACAATTGCTTGGCTTGTCATTGGGGGTATAGAAGTTGGGAACATCTTTGTGTGATGAAAATGAAGCATAGCCTAACTATATGATTATGTAGGGATGAACTTTCTTTTGCCATGTTATTTTGAGAAGACATGATTACTTTGATTAGTATGCTTGAAGTGTTACTATTTCCTTTATCAATATGAACTTTTATTTTGTATTCATTTGGATCTGAACATTCATGCCACAATAAAGAAAATTACACTATGAATTATCCTAGGTAGCATTCCACATCAAAAATTCTCTTTTTATCATTTATTGTTCCATGCTATTATATTACCCCTTTTGTATGTTTGGGGATGCTTGATACGTCTCCAATGTATCTGTAATTTTTTATTGTTCCATGCTATTATATTACCCCTTTTGTATGTTTATGGGCTTTATTTTACACATTTATATCATTTTTGGGACTAACCTACTAACCGGAGGCCAAGCCCATATTGCTGTTTTTTGCCTATTTCAGTATTTCGAAGAAAAGGAATATCAAACGGAGTCCAAACGGAATGAAACCTTAGGGAGCGCGATTTTTGGAACGAACATGATCCAGAGGACTTGGAGTGCATGTCAAGAAGCTGCCGAGGAAGCCACGAGATAGGAGGCCGCGCCCCCCTGTAGGGCACGCCTCCCTGTCTCGTGGGCCCCTCGGGCGGCCACCGACGTACTTCTTGCTCCTATATATACCTATGTACCCCGAAAACATCCAGGAGCACCACGAAACACAATTTCCACCGCCGTAACCTTTTGTATCCGCGAGATCTCATCTTGGAGCCTTCGCCGGCACTCTGCCGTAGGGGGAATCGACCACGGAGGGCTTCTACATCAACATCGTTGCCCCTCAGATGAGTTGTGAGTAGTTTACCACAGACCTACGGGTCCATAGTTATTAGCTAGATTGCTTCTTCTCTCTTTTTGGATCTCAATACAATGTTCTCCCCCTCTCTTGTGGAGATGTATTCGATGTAAACTCTTTTTGCGGTGTGTTTGTCGAGATCCGATGAATTGTGGGTTTATGATCAAGTTTATCTATGAATTCTTTTATGTATGATTGAGTTATCTTTGCAAGTCTCTTCGAATTATCAGTTTTGTTTGGCCTACTAGATTGATCTTTCTTGCCTTGGGAGAAGTGCTTAGCTTTGGGTTCAATCTTGCGGTGTCCTTACCCAGTGACAGAAAGGGTTGCAAGGCACGTATTCTATTGTTGCCATCAAGGATAACAAGATGGCGTTTATATCATATTGCTTGAGTTTATCCCTCTACATCATGTCATCTTTCTTAATGCATTACTTTGTTCTTATGAACTTAATACTCTAGATGCAGGCAGGAGTCGGTCGATGTGTGGAGTAATAGTAGTACATGCAGGCAGGAGTCGGTCCAATTGTTATGGACGTGATGCCTATATACATGATCATGCCTAGATAATCTCATAACTATGCGCTTTTCTATCAATTGCTCGACAGTAATTTGTTCACCCACCATAATACTTATGCTATCTTGAGAGAAGCCTCTAGTGAATCCTATGGCCCCTGGGTTTATCTCTTATCATACTTGCTTTCAATCTACTTTTATTTGCATCTTTACTTTTTGCATCTATATTATGAAATACCAAAAATATATTTATCTTATCATACTATCTTTATTAGATCTCACTTTCGCAAGTGGCCATGAAGGGATTGACAACCCCTTTATTGCGTTGGTTGCGAGTTCGTAGTTTGTTTGTGTAGGTGCGTGGGACTTTTGAGGAGCCTCCTACTGGATTGATACCTTGGTTCTCAAAACTGAGGGAATTACTTACGCTACACTTGCTGCATCACCCTCTCCTCTTCGAGGAAAACCAACGCAAGCTCAAGATGTAGCAACGCCAGAAGCCGAGCCCTTCCAGGAGCCTCAAGGGAGCCTCACCAACCACGCTGGCAGCAGAAGTTACCGGGTACCACTAATTCCTCATGATCAAGCTTATGCAAACCATGGGTCGTAGCAGGGTCAGGTCACAGCATTGGGCGGCTGCCCCAGCTTGACAGCCTTCCTTCCACCAGGAGCAGCGCACTGGGGGCTGCAAGAGAGGGGCCGGGAGCAAGCCCCCTCCCCATGGCGGACGGAGCAAGGCGTCCCCCGGAGCTAGGCCCTCTAACGGGGAGGTGCTGCAAAGCCTACCCCTGGCAGAGGACCCGTGGTCGCTGAGGGCGCTGCTAGCGTCCCCTTTGGCCTTTTGGCATCGTCCTGGTTTCCAGTCGCTTCCAATGGTGGGTGAGGGTGGCGCAAGGCAGGGCCCTCGTGTGGCGATATGAAGTAAGGCTCACGCCTGCGAAGCTCGCCGCCCATGACACTCTCACGTAATAATGAGTCGGGCTGTACACGCCCCGGAGCCTCAGGAGCGCCGCCCTCGGGCCTCGGGGGCTCTCTCCCACGCCTAGTGGCAGCACTTAGCTCCGCGCTGGTGAGAAGACGTGAAGACTAGACTAGGCGCGGCCATTTGCTTTTTGACTCCCTTTCTGTAGTCGTGTTTCCTTGCTTCGGATTTAAGTTGAAATTGAATTTTCATTTGTGTGCGCGGGGAGGGTGACTTTTTCTTGTTCGTGTGATTTCTTGCATTCTAGTTCCTTAATTTGGAGTTTGCAACGGTTGCCTCCCCCTCGAGAGCCCCTCGCGGGTGGGGCTGGGCGAAGCGCACATACGCTGTGCACATGCCATCCTACGGCCAGCACTTGCTCTCACGAGGCCCTCTCGACCTGGTCGGCAGGTCCCTCAGGGGATCCTCGGAAACTCACGACCTCACGAGCCGGTTCAGGACTTGTCCCGGCAAAAGGTAAATTACAACAACAAGGTCGCTGTCGGTGTCAAAACCGGCGGATGTCGGGTAGGGGGTCCCGAACTGTGCGTCTAAGGCTAATGGTAACAGGAGGTTGGGGACACGATGTTTTACCCAGGTTCGGGCCCTCTCGATGGAGGTAATATCCTACTTCCTGCTTGATTGATCTTGATGATATGAGTATTACAAGAGTTGATCTACCACAAGATCGTAGAGGCTAAACCCTAGAAGCTAGCCAATGATTATGATTGTTGTTGTCCTATGGACTAAACCCTCCGGTTTATGTAGACACCGGAGGGGGCTAGGGTTACACAGAGTCGGTTACAGAGGAGGAGATCTACATATCCGAATTCCCAAGCTTTCCTTCCACGGAAAGGAGAGTCCCATCCGGACATGGGACAAAGTCTTCAATATTGTATATTCGTAGTCCAACAGTCCAGCCAAAGTATATAGTCCGACTGTCCGAGGACCCCTTAATCCAGGACTCCCTCAGTAGCCCCTGAACCAGGCTTCAATGATGATGAGTTCGGCACGCGGATTCTCTCCGGCATTGCAAGGCGGGTTCTTCTCCAAATCCTCCAGAGCATCATTGTAACGAGCAGTGTCTGGCTCCTCATCAATGTCGCGCTCCTCAGCTTCTGTGCTTTAATAATGGTTGTCTCCATGTGTCAAGCGAATGCGAGAAGTCGAGGCAGTTTTACATTTTCCACCTCGACCATGTGAGTAAATCATCTATTTAAGGAGATGGGGATCCTCAGATCCAAATCATACCATCTCGTCCCAGCGAGTATTCATCAGAGCGCGCCCGAAAAAATCCGTACCGCCATGGCCGGTCGTCGCGGTTCCTCCTCTCGCTCCCGTAGCGCTAGGCCAAGCGATTGGCAGAAATGTTCTGTCTCCCACAGCCGACTAGTAGAGTTACAGACCAAGGGGTTTCTCCCACCTGCATACATGGTCCCCGTCCGAGCTCGACTAGCCACTTATAACGGTGGGGAGCAAGCGGAGAGCTCTCCAAACCCATCCAAGGGAGAGCGGGTATGCTTCGTCCCCTATTTGCTGAGGGGACTCGGATTTCCAATCCATCCTTTCCTCCACGGGCTCCTGGAGTTCTACTGCCTCCAGCCGCATAACTTTACCCCAACTTCCATAATGCATATCACAGGCTACGTTGCTTTCTGCAAGCTTTTTCTGGGTTGCGAAGCGCATTTCGAGCTGTGGAAGAGGCTATTCTGCCTCGTACTCCGCACTCAGGAGGGGTCGGTATATCAAGTGGGCGGAGCCGAAATATGGCGCATCGCCTGGACCGGATACCTATCCGGCACCCCGAAGAAGACATCCGAAGACTGGCCCTGGGAATGGTTCTACGTGGAGGATGTACCTCTTTCGGACCCTTTTCGGAAGGGCCTTCCCGAGTTTGTAAATGCCCCATTGAAGAAACGCCACAGCTGGCGCCCCAGGAGCTCCCAGGAGGAAGATAACAGAGAGATCCTTTTGCTGATGGACAGGATAAATACGCTGGCCCAATCAGGACTGACAATAATTGAGGTTATGTCCATATGTATAATGTAGGGAGTGCAGCCACTTCAATATCGGGGAAAACCCATGTGGCACTTCAATGGAGAAGACGATGCCACCCGTTGTGGCCGTAAAGGTCCGGACTCTCCCGCCGCTCTGGCGAAGATACTGTTCGATCTGTACAAAGGAGAAGAGGAGGAGTTCATCCATATCAAGCCACGGGATGGACTCTCCATGTACAACCCCCCAAGCTGGGTGAGTCGCTATGTTTTATTCCATTCTTTCTCACATTTTTAGCACAAATGTTTACTTCGTCAATTCATAGCAGGAACTGCGAGGAGCTATGAGGGATGTTCACAGCCCATCTCAACAGCCAGAGGACCCTGACCGGGCTCTCGATCCCAGACTCAAAGAAGATCCGGACACATTTGTGGAGCTCATTGACAGGACATTTTATCAGTTGAGCTACGATGCTGTATTGGTGGCCATCATAGCTGATTATCCTGGCCTACTCCCTGTATCCCATGTAAGTAAAGCCAGAGTCCCAACCTCCAAAATGGATTCCCTCTTTACACTTCGCCCACCGCACATGTATTGCGTCTTGTAGGGAAGGCCATCGGGGCGACAAGACAAACCCGTGGTGACTCACCAACAAGGGGCACCGAAGTCGGGTAGACTTAAAAGGAAGGCGGTCAGGACCGAGATGCCGTTGCAAAGGTATGTTTAAAAGCCTGCCACAGAATTATCATCGTCAGAATATAATAGCGTCCACTGTCTTCTGACAGAAAAAGCGCTAGCCGGACTATATCGGGAGAGCCTGCCGGTCACGCCTCCACCAGTCGGACTCCTCGGCCGGACTCAAGGGCAGAGGTCAATGCGGACGATCCTCCAACGAAGGATGCGGTTAGATTTTCTGCTACAAACTCCGAATTGGAGAGCGCCATGAATGATAGGTGCCGTTGGGCCGCACTACGCAAGCCTAGATTCTCTGAAGAGGCGTTCGATGCCTTCAACTCAGGGGACGCGTACAGCCGGGCTGCTCAAGGTGGCCTCGCCAGGGCCACGGACCAGTACGTAAAGGATATACGAGTAAGAAAATTTGATCAGTATGTATATCAGTAGCCCCTGAGAGTTGAAACAGTTGGCACACCTGATTTAAGGATCCTCGTCTGCATAGGTTTTGACAGAGAAGAATGCCCAGCTATCCAAAGAGCTGGAGGAGTGCAAGGCCCAATTGCGGGCCGCAATTGCCATGATGGAGGAGTCTACGAAGGCCCCATCTGGTAATACTTGTTTTGATCGGGAATAATGGCATGTGCTAGTTTAGTATTCGGCATGAATGCAAATCTAACAAGAGATTCTGCAGACAATACCGGAGGCAATCCAGAGATCGTACTAGAGGATGAGCAACATGTTCAGCGAGAGCTGAAGGCTGGCGAGCGTGTGCTTACCAAGGTTATAAAGGAGAAAAATACTCTCCAGGACACAAACACCCGACTCGACGTCGAATTAAAGGATGTTAGGGCCCAGCTTGCTGACTCCGTAAAGGAGAATAGGAGGCTTCGGCGCGGCATATTCAGTAAATGCTCTAACGAACTGTAACACCCCAAAAATTAAACCAGGTTTTAGTTATTAAAATTTTGCCAAGAGTTTAAAATTTTTGCCTGCAAGAATATCTCTGTTGATTTCAAACTTTTATTTTAATATTAAGGAATTTTTCCCAAGTGAATCCTTCCAAAACATATTGGACTTATATGCCCTCTCATTTAAAAACATCTCTCAATCAGTAGATTTATTTATTAAATTATTTCACCCTAAGCTTTATTCATTAAATGACTTGTTTTAAAATTTGGAGCCCTTTTTGAACTACAACCATTTGATATATTTATCTAAAAATCCAACCAAAATTTGGAGATGTCATGTGATGTCTCTAAATCACTTTTGTGCAATAATATATTTAATTCATTGCATATTTTGAGTGCTACACCTGTTTTCCTTCTCTGGTCCAGTGGGCAATTTTGCACTACAACCTAATGAAATATTTCTTTAAAACTTCCACCAAAATTGTTGGATGTTAGTAGTGGTATGTAATTCAACTTTATGCAAAAACCCAGTGGTGTTCTTTGAAAAATTTGAGTGAATCAACCTCTTTTGCTTTCTGGTCCAGTTTGGCCTTTTCTATTGCAACCCTAGTTAAATTTGCTCTAGTACTCTTGAGCTTTCTCCTGCTTATAGCCCATGCTACAAAACCCTTAAGTACAGAAGATTGGACCCATTGGAGAATTTTTAGTGCATGCAACCATGCCTTTTTCTTTCTGTCCAAAACTGATGTTTTGCAAAACTTGCACTAACAAGTTTCTGATTTTGTCAAACTAACCTCACCACCCTCTCTTTCAACTATAGAGACCCTGATCTGGAGAATTTGGCCACCCCAAGAATTGCCTAGATGCCTTTGGCATTTTGTCAAACACCCTATGTGCATGGCCAGATTTGGCATGATTTCAAGTTTACATTATGAACTTGAGCCCCTGACCAAACCACCATGTCCTTTGATCCCCTTGCTAACCCTAAACTAGTCCTGTTATTTGCCAACCCCACTCAAGCACTCTGGGATACCTTGGCATTTTGTCGAGCACGTAGTGAGCGTGCTCTGGGCACGCCCAGAGCGCGCGTTTTGCACGTGCGTGCGCTCGGGTCGCCGCGTCGAGCCCCGGCCCTTGCTCGCCTGCAGAGCCGCACCCCCCAACCTCATCCGCTCGCAAGAACCAGCCAAGCCCCCACTGGCGCCCAACAGCGCCACCATCAGGTCGGCAACGGCGGCTAGCGGGCGGCCAGAGCAGCCTCTGTCGTGGACGGTGCCGCTCGAGCCACCAGCGCTCGCCAGCTGCCCCCTTGAACAGCTCAAGCTCATCCGCAGCCTTGTCCGCAAGCCCTCGTCGCCGTCACGTCGCCCTGCAGCACAGCACGGTGGTCGCTGACGTTCTTATCCTCGGCCATCGTCGGAACCGCCCCCGATCGCTATATAAGAACCCCCCGAGCTCACCAAACCCTCAAGCAACATCCCACACTCCCTCACCGATCCGCCCGTAGCAGTAGAAAGACCAGAGAGGTCGTCTTCCTCATCTCCGGCAACCACGGCCGCCGCCACTGTCTAGTTCACTCCGGCGCCACCTGGGCCTCCTCCCTCCACTCTCTTCACCAGGGGCCCTCCCTTCGTCTCGTGAGTCCACCCCCAAGCTCGATTTTGATCGGGAGCCACCGGAGACAAAGCCCCCAATCATGCCCGAAGCTCCCTCCACCGCGGAGCTCGCCGCCGGCGATTCCCTCCGTCCCCGCCGGCCAGTCGACCACCGGGGGGACCGCCTAGGAGTGGTGGATCCATCCCTGGCCTCGGATGCCCTCGAGGAGCCTCCGTTCGCCGGCGACGATCGCCGGAATCCTGCCCCCGCTCGGGCAGAGGATAAGGGAGGGAGAGGCGACTGGTCAAACCTGACCAGTGGGCCCCGTGGACCCACTGGCAGTGACCCAGCCCCGCCTCCACGTGTTTAAGTGAAGACGTGTAATTCGCCAGTATGTTTTCCCTGCACCGAAAGTGTATTCGAGACTGAAACGTTTTCTTTTGTTTTATTAAAAAAAACAGATTTTGACCACAACTTTGACTGCCTATAACTTTTTAAATATAACTCCAAATGAAGTAATTCTTTTTCCTACCTCTCTCAAATATTGTCTAGTTTATTTTAAGATTTATTTGAAAAAAATTTCAAAACAACTTTTTGTGCTGTTTTGATTTTGTGTGTTAATTCAAATATATTCTTTAATAGGATTTTTGAAGATTTCAAGATGTTTTGGAATGCACCCTGTTTTCCCATGACCTAAAGGCAAGCATTCTGAACCCCGGCATAATATCTTTGTGTGTTCGATGACACGTTTATAATATCACCTCACTTTGGAGAAACTTGTTATTTCATGTGATATGATCATATGCATGGGTGCATGTTATTGATTTCCATGCTGTTGGAAATGAACACACTTGTGATGATAATCATCCTCATGTGCCTTGCATGCATACCGGTAGGAACCCGGGAAAACCTCTGCCTTGGGTAGGCATGAGTTTGTCGCCGGTCTCTGTCGGGACGGTTATGTCTGGTATGGCATGGCAAGGTGATATGAGCGGTGACTCTGTTGGTTGAAATATATTCATTATGCTAATCATGCAGGTAATACTTAAACCTCCTGAGTCGACCGTAGATCGAGTCTTGTTCCAGTAACCCCCATACTTGTTTCGTACTAACACTCGTCTCTACAGCAAGTAGAGTACGGTTCAGTAAGTTGTCAACCTCTTTCTAGCACACACCGTACAGAGAGGCCATGGTGGAAGATACCGGTTGTAGCCGGTAGGCAGGCCACCTAGTCCGGGGGCATGGGTGTTTCCGGTTGGGACCGAGAGGGGGGCACCCCTTAGAGCGCGATATATAAATTTGATCCCATGCTACGCGAGGTTGTAGCCTCCCCACTTAGAGTTTGCTTAACAGGTGTCGTGGGTGATTCCAGACACGTGTGAGTTAAGCTGGTGTGTGCAAGTTAGGTGTGTTTTCAACAAAAAGACCGTAGACGGAATTAGTCCCGATGGACTAAAGAAATCCGTTACTCGTGGGTAAAGAGTACACCCTCTGCAGAGATTGAACCTATTCGAATAGCCGTGTCCATGGTTAAGGATTACAGTCTGGGATGGGTCAAGTGTCGGTCTTAGTGTCGGTCTTCGGAGGTGAAACCGTTAACCAGAACTGGAACTACTACCTGTGACTTGTGATAATTATGATTATTATTATTGTTGACTAACCCGTTACATTATTGTTATTATCGAGTATCTCTGGGATGGTTCTACCTCCGGGATATTCACTATGATTGTTTCTTTTAAAGCCCTTTAAGTGGTGTCGCTCAGACGCCCGACTGTGGCATTTCTTTTAAAGCCCTTTATGTGGTGTCCCTCAGACGCCCGACTGTGGCATTTCTTTAAAGCCCTTTATGCGGTGTCGCTCAGACGCCCGACTGTGGCATTTCTTTTAAAGCCCTTTATGCGGTATCGCTCAGACGCCCGACTGTGGCATTTCTTTTAAAGCCCTTTATGTGGTGTCGCTCAGACGCCCGACTGTGGCATTTCTTTTAAAGCCCTTTAAGTGGTGTCGCTCAGACGCCTGACTCTGGCATTTCTTTTAAAGCCCTTTATGTGGCGTCGCTAAGACGCCCGACTGTGGCATTGCTTGTTATTTATTTCATAAATTTTTATACTACTATGTTATTGCATTTTTATAAATAACTTGCTTGCACGCATAATAGTTTATTTATCCTTTGTGACTGACGTCATGAGCATAAAATATTTTCAGCACATCATTGTTATATTATACCTGTGTTCATAATGTTTGCGAGTACATTCAAAGTACTCACTGGCTTGTCCCTGGCTATTGTCTTGGCCAGATTTTCTTGCACGGAGAGGAGCGACGCGATGACAGCCCCGGAACCTAAGCAACGGAGATAGCAGCCTCGCGGAGATAGGAGTTAACCTGGTCAGCTGTTCCTGTGGGAATTGGAGTCCCATAGACATTGATGATCCACAAACCGCTTCCGCCATCAACCACTAGAAACCATTTGTTGTACTCACAGGCCAGAATGGTCTTGTACTGCATATTTTGTATTTTGCTTGGAATTTCTGTATCAAGTTGGAGCCTCATCAGCTAACAGTAATCCTGGGGCTGATGAGCACGATGGTCTTTTCTGGAAATTTATACCCGGAAAACCGGTTGTGACACGAACCATTATAACATTCGGCAAAAAAGTGTGCTAACAAAATTATGTCCTGTAGGTATGTTGATAGGTCGTCCCGAAGAGGAGATGCCTGGGTCTGCCGGCGATCTCCTGCAGGAGCTCTCACAACTGCATGAACAAGTTCGGCAGGTGATGCAGGGTATTACCCAGGCCTTATGGCCATCCGTCTCCCTGCCAGAAGGCATGGGGGAGCTTATGGAGATGCTCAAGGGAGCGCAACAGCGCTTCCGATGGAAGATATCGGCCTGCTGACAAGGCACAAGGGAAGCCTGGGCCATGGTGAAGACGTGATACACCAAGGCTGACCCAAACCACATGGCCAAGGTCGGACCTGTAGGGTCAGATGGGAAGGAGATCCCTGTACATCTTGTGTATGACCAGGTAGCATTAGCCGTTAAGTATTCCCAACAGGACTGTAGGCTAGACAGCTGTTGGATGGTATAGAAGAAGAATTTAGTCAGTCTAAGTGACTTTGTACTTCGAAGGACACATTTTGTCCCTAGCCGGATTGTAAATCATTTGTCTTGGCTGACCTTTTCGCTTCAACCTCTGGACCCGACAATCCGGAGTGTATCCGAATACCCGCTCGGTTACGTGAAAACCGGGGCACACGTGGAAACAAGGCGTATGGGTCATAAGTGGTTGAACAGATAAGTACCCAACTACTTATGTTATATTACATAGGTAGTAAGAAACATCTTCCAGGGAGAAAAGTTCCGTTAAGGGTTCCTTTCCCTAGGTGTGCATGCGTTGATGTGCATGTCCGAACTACGAAAATTGAAGCAGGATATAAGCATCTGGGGGCATGTTTTGTAATAGGTAAAATACATATTTTGTTCACCAACCGAATATTCCCTTAAGAACGCTAGCTTTAGGCTTCACCTAGTCTGAGGTACACATCCGGCTGACCCGGCAGTTACAATCGCAGAGGTGCTCCCCTTATGCCCTAGCCGAATTAACGGGAACGTAGGGCATAAACACAAGAGCCAGGCAACCTAGCTTGGCCAAAACTTAAGTCATATCGATGCATATAGTGGTGAAAAAAAGGCACATACAGAGAAGTGACGCATATGTGGTCGGCATAAAGCCCAGAAGACAATTAAGCTTCTGTGTAAGAAGCCCCCATGTATATTGAGCGCGCATAGCGTGGCCAGAGTGTGCGGTCAAAGTATACTTGAAGCTTTTAAGGCTATAAATGTAAAAGGGAGAGAGAGGGTATAATTTAAAAAGGAAGACAGAGGTAAGGAGACAAACACAGAGTTCAGCACTAGGCATAGAATCTTCGGAGTCTTGCTGCGTTCCATGGGTTCGGCTTGAGTCGATTTTCTGATGCATCACGCAGATGGTACGCACCTCCAGTGAGAACTTTGTCAACGATGAAGGGACCCTCCCACTATGGCTTGAGCTTGTCCTTTTTCTTCTCTGGTAGGCGTAGAACGAGTTCACCAACGTTATAAGTTTTGGCCCGCACTTCTCTGCTTTGATACCTTTGAGCCTGCTGTTGATAGAATCAGGAACGGGCCTTTGCGACGTCACGCTCATCTTCTAGGGCATCTAAGCTGTCCTGCCGATCCAGCTCGGCTTCTCTCTCTTCGTACATGTGCACTCTAGGTGACTCATGGATGATATCGCAGGGTAGCACTGCCTCTGCGCCGTACACCATAAAAAACAGTGTGTATCCAGTTGTTCGATTTGACGTGGTCCGCAGCCCCCATTGTACGGAGTCGAGCTCCTCGACCCAGTGCGTATCTGATTCCTTCAAGGATCGCACTAGTAAGGGTTTAATGCCGCTCATAATAAGACCATTCGCTCGTTCGACTTGACCGTTTGATTGGGGGTGATAGACGGAGGCGTAATCAAGTTTTATGCCCATTTTGCTGCACCGGTGGGGGACGTCAAGACGACACCAGCCCCTAGACCAGCTAGCTTCTTAGAGCCGTCAAAGTTCATGATCCAATTGGAGTACGCACCATACTCTTTAGGGTGTTCGGCTTTTGTCCATTCGGTGATGAAGTCAGCCAGTACTTGTGCCTTAATGGCCCGCCGTGGTTTGTATGTTATGTCGAACGGGAGGAGCTCGATAGCCCAATTTGCAATCGGGCCCGTGGCATCGAGGTTATTTATTATGTCATTGAGTGGTACTTCGGAGGCTACCGTGATTGAACACTCTTGAAAGTAGTGTCGTAGTTTTCGGGATGCCATGGAGACCGCGTATGCTATCTTTTGATAATGTGGGTACCGTGACTTGCATGGAGTGAGGACAGTGGATACGTAGTATACCGGCTTTTGTAGTGCGAATTTATGTCCATCCATCTCTCGTTCGACGATGAGCACTGTGCTTACAACCTGGTGTGTTGCAGCTATGTATAGCAGCATGGGTTCGCCGACATTTGGCGCTGCCAGGATTGGATTGGTGGCCAAGAGGGCTTTTATTTCTTCCAGTCTAGCCGAAGCCGCATCTGTCCACTCGAAGTGTTCGGTGCGTCGAAGAAGGCGATAAAGAGGTAGCACCTTTTCTGCTAATTGGGAGATAAAGCGGCTTAGGGCGGCCACACATCCAGTTAGTTTCTGGATTTCCTTGAGGTCTGTTGGGGTAGACAACGATGACAGAGCTCGGATTTTAGCCGGGTTTGCTTTGATTCCTCTATTGGAAACAATAAAGCCCAAGAGCTTTCTGGCTGGTACGCCGAAAACGCATTTTTTCGGGTTGAGCTTGATGTTGTATGTTCGGAGATTGTCGAACGTAAGCCTCTAGTCGTCTATTAATGATTCGACGTGTCTTGTTTTGATGACCACATCGTCTACATAAGCCTCCATTGTTTTGCCGATTTGTGTTTCCAGGCATGTCTGAATCATGCGTTGATAGGTCTCACAGGCGTTTTTGAGCCCGAAAGGCATGGTGTTAAAACAGAAGGGACCATATGGAGTGATAAATGCCGTTGCGGCTTGATCGGACTCTGCCATCTTGATTTGATGGTATCCGGAGTATGCGTCGAGGAAACAAAATGGGTCGTGTACTGCAGTAGCGTCGATAATTTGATCATTGCGGGGGAGGGGGAAGGGATCCTTAGGGAAGCCTTATTAAGGTCTTTGAAATCGACGCATAGGCGCCAGGATTTGTCCTTCTTTGGTACCATCACCAGGTTTGCTAGCCAGTCCGGATGTTTTATTTCTCTGATGAATCCGGCTTCGAGTAGCTTGGCTACCTCTTCTCCCATGGCTTGCACTACAAAAAAAGACACATCCGTGACATTTTGGGCCGAACAAAAAGTTTTTCTGTCATACATATGACACTTCTATGACGATAATTGTGACAAAACCCGGTATCGTCATAGATGGGTGAGCTCCTAGTTCTATGACAAAAAATCATGACAGAAAATGGGCTTTTCGTATTGGGAGGGCCGGAGACGCAGCTGCATGACATTATTTGGGCCGTCCATGACGGAAAAAACCGTGGTAGAAGCAAGGTGGAGGAAAATTTCGGGGAGGTGCCGGTTACGATGGGAGGTCGGGGGCCGAGCGATGCGCGTTTCTCTCATACCCGTACACGCGTGTGTGCGAGGCGTTGGCTCTAATTGAACCCAAACAAGGCGTTGGGCTCTAACTGAACCCGAGCGATTTCACTACAGGCTACGCGTTACTGAACCCGAGAGATCGATCGATGGCTGTTAACTGAACCCGATGGAGCGATTCCTTCGCTACTGCTGCTAACTGAAGCCGATCGATTGGATGAATAGTGAGCGTTGCGGGGGGTTTGGATGAATAGTGAGCGGTGGCGTTGCCTCTGGATGAACAGGAACCCGTGGTGTGGAGGGCTGAATGAATAGTAGACGGTGGAGGGGTGGCCGTGGAGGGGTCGTTGAAAAGGACCCCGTGGTGTGGAGGGCTAGATGAACAGTAGACGGTGGAGGGGTGCCCGTGGAGGGGTGGTTGAACAGTAGCCAGTGGAGTAGCGCGCCGTGGAGGCTGGATGAACATTAGCCCGTGGAGGCCGGAGGAGGTCGATGGTAGCCCGTGGAGGCTGGAGGAGGTCGACGGTGGAGATGAACAGTATCCCGTGGAGTCCCGTTTTGCGGTATGCCACACCCCTCCCCCCCGTTTCGACCGTAGCGCTCCAACACAAGTCCGTTTCATCCGTTTTGCGGTACGCCACACCCCTCCCGATCAACAGGACCCCTGTTTCGACCATAGGAGGTCCGTTTCCTCTGTTTTGCGGTACGCCACACCCCTCCCGATCAACAGGACCCCCATTTCGACCGTAGGAGGTCCGTTTCCTCCATTGTGCGGTATGCCAGGCCTCGTTTCCATCGCTTGTTCCGTCCAAGCCCTCCCGATGAACACGACCACACATTCCATTCCGACCCAGCCGGTTGGCTCCCCATGTACACGACGACAACGCTGTTTCTCCGACCTAGCCATGTATGTATGCGCGAGTAGGCATTCGAGACCCCGCCCGTATGTACACATACGTGGCCATATTTCCTTCCTTGCACCCTGGCCGCTGTACATACGTGTACATGCTACGTGCGCGCCTCTACTACGACACGTGCGCGCCTCTACATCGACCAGTATGTACGTACACGTTCGCGACCAGGATGACAACGCTACGTGCGCTTCGACCAGGTGGGTCCCGACTGTCAGGCACTTCCTTGCCTGCGAGGATGTAGCTGGTGGGTCCCAGCAGTCAGGGGCGCGAATCGTTTTGTTTTTTTCCCCGGACGCACTTCCTTGCATGCAAAGGTGTAGCTGGTGGGTCCCAGCAGTCAGGGGGGTGAATCATTTCTTTTGCCAGGACGCACTTCCTTGCGTGCGAGGATGAAGCTGGTGGGTCCCAGCAGTCAGGGGGAAATGTTTTTTCCCTGAAATACAATGGCCCGTCCGGTAGGTCCCAGCTGTCAGGTGGAGGAATCATTATTTTCCGCGTAATAAGGAGGCACTTCCTTGCTGCGGCCGTGGACCGAGCTGTCATCCTCTCCACATACAGTCCATGTCCGATGGAAGTCGTTCCTTCACCACGTTGACCACGCCGCGCCGAGAGCACCAGGGCGGTGGACGACGGCGAGGCCTCGGAAGGGGATGCCGGGGAAGACGCGACAGTGGAAGCCCGCGCGGAGAGGAGTACGAGGGTTCACTGGTTCGGCTGCGGTGTGAGGCTGTCGTCGCCGCAGGGCCTGGCCAGCGATGGGAATAGTAGGGGGCGGTGAGGCCTCTGCGGCAGCACAGCTGGCCATGGGAGGCAGGAGCATGCGGCACGACCGGTGCTGCTTTGGGCGGCTGGAGCAAGAAGACCACAGGTTGAAGAAGCACTACGGCCGTTGGATGGACATCGTACGGTCATTGGAGCTATAATCGTTCATATTGACTAAAGTTGACAAAGGCCCCCGTCCCAATCAACTTAGTAGGCCCACAAGTCAGCGTCCCACCATGGTGGGTCCCAGCTGGCAGGGGGAGTATTCATTTTTTTGTGCGTAATAAGGAGGCACTTCTGGTGGGTCCGAGCTGACAGCGGGGGGAACGTTTTTTCACGAAATACGCTGGCCCGTCCGGTGGGTCCCAGCAGTCAGGGGGAAACTTTTTTTCGCGAAATAAGGTGGCCCGTCCGGTGGGTCCCTACTGTCAGGTGGAGGAATAATTATTTTGCGCGTAATAAGGAGGCACTTCCTTGCGGCCGCCTGGACCCAGCTGTCAGCCTCTCCACGTACACTATTCTTACAATGGAAGTCGATCGTTGACCACGTTGACCATGCCGCACCGAGAGCACCAGGGTGGTCGTCTGGATGACGGCGAGGCGTAGGAAGGGGACGACGCGGAGCCGGGGAAGACGCAGCAGTGGAAGCCCGCGCGGAGAGGAGTACGAGGGTTCACTGGTTCGGCTGCGTTGTGAGGCTGCCATCGCCGCAGAATAACAGGGGGTGTGGGTGAGTAGAGGGATGGCCTGGCCAGCGGTGGGAGTAGTATGGGGCGGTGAGGTCTCCGCGGCATCATAGCCGACCATAGGAGGCAGGAGCACACGACACGACCAGCGCTGCTTTGGTCGGCTGGAGCAATAAGACCAGAGGTTGAAGAAGCACTACGGCCATTGGATAGACATCGTACGATCACTGCAGCTGGAGTCGTTTATATTAACTAAGTTTTTTTTGAGCGATTAAACCAAGCTTTATTCAGGAAATTCCACATGGTGTGGGATACAATGCTGATCATGGGATTGGCCTAGCCACAGGTGGCGCACCGGTCCCAGTGAAAAAGCATGCTTGGCTAAACTATGTGCCTCTACATTGACGGCACGAGATTCAAAAGTAAATGTAAAGCTAAGTATAGAAGATACAGCCCATTTGCGATTTGTAAGAATGTACAGCCCATTTAACTAAGTTTATATTGACTAAGTTGACAAAGCCCTTGGTACGCGTCAACTTAGTAGGCCCACAGCTCGGATTTGGCAGTGAACATATAGACCATTTGCGATTTGTAAGAATGTACAACCCATTTTTTAATTCTAATGGAATTTACTACAGCCCATTTACAGTTTGTTAAAAGTACAGCCCAACTTCTAGCTAGGACAACGATTAATAATTTCAAACAACCGCTCAAAACAAAATTCAAAAAAAATTCTCACATTTTGATGGGATCCGAAATATTTTTATCCGAAATTTCTAGTCAGGTTAAATATAATTTCAAAATAAAGTTGTATTACGTTAAAATCCAACGAAATATTACGCGCGCAACAAGTAATGAATTTAAAATTTCCAAATTCCAAAAATAATATATTTTTCAAACTAATTATGTGTTTGGTGCATAGTACTTGCCCAGTTATTATAATTACATCCCATTTATTATTTCTTAAAGTCCATTTTCTTGTTAAGCCTAATGCATACCTCCTAGGAAACTTTGCAGCCCAGCGGGGCGGATAACAAGTTGACCCGGATATTGTGTACAACTGTCGGCCCAGTTGCATTGCTGATGTTGAAAAAAAGGCTTGTGTAGTACAGTACAACCTAACATGGTTACTCAGCCCACATTCAGCGACGTCGGAAAGGGCCAAACAAGGCTTCTGTACAACTTTTTGAAGTCACTGACTCAATTAATAACTTAAGAAAAAAATTAGATTGCAGTGGAACCTAATTAAAAGTTGTCACGAGCAAATAAATAATTCAACTGGTCCCACTTGTGCATGTGCGCGTGTGTGTGTGCATGTGGGGACCCCGACTCATAAGTCGAGATCACCGAATGCACGTGTACAGTGATCCCAAAGATCAATGCTCACTGAACACACAGAAGCTGAATAACAAGAGTCTTACATCCATACATACCGTCTTACACAAATTGTGACCACTATGGTCAAGTATTACATTGATAAAGCCTTAAGGGCTGAACATCAAAAGAAACATAAGCAGCGGAAATCATCGTTGATAAGTAGAACCCATGCCATCTGCCTTAACCCTACAGGCATTCTGACTGGGAAACGTCCTAGGTCGCATGTTCGTCTCCAAAGAACTCTTCTTCGAACTCCGGTTCTTCCATGCTTGGTCAATTAAATAACCAGTGGCAAGCCAATGAGTACTTTGAATGTACTCGCAAGCAACCCATGTTTTTGTTCAAGGTACAACAATGCATGATATAGGTAAATTTTGCAGAAAGCTAGTTTTGAGTGCAATGACATGTTCAACATCTATATAAAGCATGCATCAAGAGAGTTCAAGTAACCATGAGGACTGGTTACAGATATCAACATAAATAGAGTGGGCACCAACCCATCTAACATAAACAGAGTGGGCACCAACCCAGCTCAATCATTTCAAGTCCTTTGACTTGACCCAGGTAGTTTTACCAGCTCACACACACACAGTTTGTAAACAAGTGGACGTAGCCCAAGAGCGGTTACCCAACTATCCTTGACCGTGGACACGGCTATTCGAATAGTTTTACACTCTGCAGAGGTTGCACACTTTACCCACTAGATCCGGGGAACTTTCGTGTCATCCACGACCCGCGGTACCTCAAGTACCCAGGGTAAGCACCCGATCACTACCTTTCCCTAGACGACACTAACATGGAGTCCACTCGATTGGCAGTAACCCCCGTGCCCACTTTCCACATAACACTTTCTTGGAGCCTCGCTCCCATACTTATCACATACCACTGGCACGGGGTACCAATGGTGTGTCCGGTGCCCTGTGAAAACAGTCATGGCCACCCTACCTGGCACGACCCCGTCCCAAGAGAGAGCACCAACTCTCTCTCGTCACTAGTAATGCGGGCTCCAAGCTAGTATCGGTCTAGGTACTCAATAATGCCCTTTCCCATATAAGGGTAGAGTGGTTGCGCATGTAAGGTTGGAATAACGGTCGCAACTCCGACCAATCCGTTTTGAAAACAACACACACTTTCCTTGGCACACCACCTCGTCATCAAGTGGTCACCCATCTCATCATCTCCCTCGGGCATAAGTGGCACCCGACGGGGTTTTTGAAAAGTCCTTTGAAAAAGCTTTGTCTCCTTCACCATGCATAAACCCGTCCCTTTTTGCGTAGCATCTACTTTAGCATCCTATCTACTCCCACCGGCATAACCCTCATAAGAAGGTAGGGCCATGCACAATGCAAGTATCAACGAGGAAATAACAGAGGCAACCAACCCACGTGGTTCACCATCTCACCACGATTCCGATGCAACAATGATAAAGAGCTATATATGACATGCATAAAAAGGGGTTTCATAGACATGGTCAAAGGGCTGCTTGCCTTGGTTGGCTTGGTCTTCAAAGTCTTCAGGCCCTTCTCCTCCTTCTTCCTCAGCTACCTCGTCAAATACGGGATCTAACGTTGCAAGAAAATAATGGAAAAATAAGACAATAATAAAAACAGAAAAGTCAAAGTGCTCAGAAAAATGTCAACTTATTTTTGTAAAATACTAGGAGGAAAACTAGGAAGGGGAAAATTCTTGGTTTTGAATTTGGAGCTAGGGAAACAGAGTTGTGGATTTTCAAACAGAGGTTTTATTGTTCAAATTTGAATTTAAATTTGAATAGAGCAAAAAGTTGTAATGGATGTGCATGAAAGTTACATCAATAAATAGGTGGGATTATTTTGAGATTTTAGGAGTTGGAAATATTTCATTTGGAAAAATATTTTGTCGTGTGGAATTTTTGGAAAAGAGACAGAAAAAGAAAAAGAAAAGTGGCGCTGTGCCACTGGGCCAGAGAGGCCACGGGCAGCAGGCCCAGAGGGGAAACCAGCCCACGCGGGCCGCCACGTCGAAGGCGTAAAGGCGAAATACGCCTTCAGCCGACGGGCGAACCGGTGCGCGCGTGCGCACGTTTTAAACCTGACGGGTGGATCCCACCCGTCAGGGCATGAGGCTGACGGGCTGGCCCCACGGCCGTCATCGTCTAACTCCGGCCAGAGGCAACGACGAGCTCGCCGGCGGCGATACAGAGCACGGGAGGGTGCTCGGGTGGTACCGTTGGACTCGGGGCGGAGTCGCCGTTCGGGTGGTGGTGGAGACGGTCGCCGGAGCAGCCTGGTTCGCCGGCGACGAGGTCACGCGGTGGAGGTGCTTCGGGCATCGATGAATCCGGCCGTTCCCGGCTGCAAAAAGAGGGGGAAAGAGAGGGGAAAAGGTCAGCGTGGCCACGCGGTTCCAGATCGAGAAGAAACGGAGGCGGAGGAGGCCTGTACTGCGCGAACGCCGGCGAGCCGAGGCGGCGGAGCTCGAGCTCGATCTCGAGCTCGGGCGGCTCTGGAGGTGAATGGGTGGTACGGGAGGTCGATTTGGAGTGTGGGGGAGTGACAGGGAGCAAAAGAGGGGCTCGGGGTTGCCTTATATGGGCTGGCCGAGGTCCACCGTAGGCGTGGCCTACGGGTGCCCGCGGGATCGGCTCGGGTGGCCGTTAGAGAAGGAATGGAGAGCTCGGGGGTGTTCGTGGGAGTGGTGTAGGGTGCTAGGGAGAGAGGGAAGAAGCGGGGCGAGCTGCACGCGGGCCACAGGAGTGGCGCAAGCATTGGCCGAGCGGGGCGGCGTTCTGGCGTGAGCTGCAGGAGAGAGAGGAGGGCGCGGGAGCAAGCGGGCGGCCTGCTGGCGTGGAGCGGACGTCGAGGGGCATTGACTGGCGCGCGGGGGAAGCTCGAGGTGGTCGGGAGGCGCGGCGTCAACGGTCGGCGTCCTGCCGGGCGCTCCAGAGCGCGACTTTGGCCGGCATCCGCGGCTTTTCCGCGTCCGCGCGCGTCCATTAGTGTCTGGCGGCTGCCGGGGGTGTGGGCAAAACTAGGAGGGAGCCTCGGATGCTCTGGATGGCCGGGGGGAGAGAAGGAGGTAGAGAGAGAGAGGAGAAGCTGCTGTCCAAAGAGGACAAATGGGGTTTCCCCCTCCCTCATCATTGCTTCCTCGGGCAGAAAAGCATCCAAGTTGCAAAGGGGAACGAGGGGGGGTTGTGGTAAAAAGATGGGCTCAAGGAGATTAGTGGAAGGGGCTGGAATTAGCATTCTAAAATCCTGCCAGAAGGTGTTTGATGAGGTTTTGGGCAAGTTAATGACTTCCACTGGTCATGAGACTCCACAGGGTGAGATGCCACATATAATTAGGGCCTTCCACCCATTTTGAGCTTATTTGGACAAACTTGCCAATGCAACTTTTGCAAACCCTAAAAATGGGCAGAAATGGATTTGTGTAGATCCAGTTGAGTAGATCACTTCTCCTTGGTGCACCACTTGGTGTGGTGGCCTTATTTGGTCATGTGACCAGGCTCACCAAAGTTGGGATCATGGCGAAAAAGTTGGTAGTACAAAGTAGTTCAAATTCGATTCTGGTCAAAGGGGGTTTTGAGGCACTTTGACCAAGATATCTTCTTATCCAACCTGTGCCATTTGGTCTAGATGCATTATTAGACCATTGGAGCATGTTCACCAAGTTTGAGAACATTTGGACATGTTTGGCAATGTAAAGTTGCTCAAACTTCAAAATGGACAGAAATGGTTTTGAGGGGATTTAATGGGGTTATACTATTCTCCATGACATGAGACTTGTCAAGATCATCAAGTATGTCATATGTGAGATGATAGAATTTTCTTGGAATTTTTGGAGAATATTTCCTTTGTAAATATTTCAAAAGCTTGAAATATCCAGAAAGGGTTTTAGAGGGATTTGACCAATATTTTGAACATGACCATGTGTTGAAACTCTTATATATGGAAAATATATGTCCACTGAGTTTCCCTAATTTTTGTCAAATATTTTTAAAAGAATAAAATAATTTTTCCCTATTAAAGACCATTTCTGGCCTTAAGAAAAAGCTTTTAAATAAAATAGTAAAACAACTTTTAAAATTATATTTTTGTGGTTTGTGGGAGTCCTACACCTAATAGGATTCAAATATACCTTTTGAAATATTTTTCATAACCCAAATCAAGTACTTGCAGTGCAAACCTCAATTCAGGGGTTTTTGGAAAACTAAATTTAGAAAATACTTTTTGGCCAAATTATTTTTGTAAGAAAATTCTATATTGCACTATACACATGGCATGGTCATTGGGCAGAAGTTTGGGGCAAGGAGATGAAATATAGATGGTGAAGTAGTTGACTTTAAAGAGCACTTGAAAAGAAGCACAGAGAGAAAACCAACTCCAAATAAAAGCCAAATAATGCAAAAGTTTTTGTTGGTCCAAATTTTCATGCTTTATTAATGCAAATGAAATGTTACAAAATGCAGGGTGTGACAGATCTACCCCCTTACAAGAATCTCGTCCCCGAGATTCCTAAACTAGGCTTTAAAGAGATACGGAAACTCGGATCTAAGGTAGTCTTCACGCTCCCAAGTTGCTTCTGCTTCAGTGTGGTTGCTCCATTGGACCTTGAAGTACTTGATGGTGCGGCTTCGAGTGCGTCGCTCAGCCTCATCCAGAATGCAGATGGGCCTCTCACGGTAAGTCAAATCTGGCTGAAGGTCAATAGCTTGGTGATTGACGTCCTTGTAAAGATCAGGCTTGTCTAGAACTTGGAGACAATTCCGGAGTTGTGACACGTGGAACACGTTGTGCACATCGGAAAGTTCAGGTGGAAGTTCCAACTGGTAAGCCACTTCTCCTCGTCGTTCAGTGATCTTGAAGGGGCCAATGTGTCAGGACCCCGACTCAATGCCACATCAATCTAGCATGTAACACCTCATATCACTTTGCGGCCTCACGCACGGTATTCCCACGGGTGTCGCCTTACCTTTACCCGGGACCGTTTGCGCCTTTTGGCACACGTATATGACAGTGTCGCTAGCATCCATATGATAAGGAGCCCAGGCTGACATGGCTAGTCGTAAACCCAAAGTGGCACAAACTTACAGGGACAGGCATCCATGACCCAACATCGAACGTGTCGGTCATCAGCGAGTGAATCCAGGCTGTAGCACTGGGCTAGCAGGACTCCGGTGAACCGGGCTGTAGCGGGCTAACAGGACTCCGGTATTCATCGCGTGACATTTCCCCGAAGGGACAGACACAGGAACGAAGAAGGACACATGCCGGCCAGCCTAAGTGTTCCGGAGCAGTAGCAAGCTACCATGGCTCGGTGGAAACACTAGGAGACATTTCCTGGTAAGAGAGGCTACTAAAGATAAACAACTAGATAGTCAGATCCCACACATACCAAGCATTTCAATAACATACACACAATATGCTCGATATGTGCACTACAACATGGCATCACAAAATGACTCTACGACTCAAGTAGTTTATTCAATAGGCTCCGAGGAGCGAGATATTACAAACATGAGTCTCATGACCCAACAATCAGAGCATACAAGTCAAAGCACATGCGGAAGCTTAACATGTCTGAGTACAGACAACTATAAATGAAAAAGGCTGAGAAGCCTGACTATCTACCAGATCCTGCGGAGGACACAAGATCGTAGCTGAGGTAACAAGCTAAACGTCGAAGACCATGCGGAATTACTAGTGAGACTGAAGTCTCTCTGCAAAAACATAAAATAGGAAAACGTGAGTACAAATGTACCCAGCAAGACTTACATCAGAACTATCTACATATGCATCATTATCAACAAAGGGATGGTGGGGTTTAACTGCAGCAAGCCAGCTTTGACTCGGTGGCTAACCTGAACTACGACTGCAAGTAACTCTTTTGAGGTGGCGCACACGAGTCCACATATTCACCATATCAATACACCACTATGGATCCGCTCCCGTCTCCCTACGAGAACGCCATCCATAGCACTCACGCTTATCTTGCGTATTTTAGGGTATCCACTTTCACTTGTCTATGAACTATGCAATGGGGTCCAAGTTTCCATATCCGAGGAATCCGGCTATTCGAATAGATATTGATAACCCTGCAGGGGTGTACTTCTTCACACACGCTCTCGCCACTTACCGCCCTGTACACGTCATGTACCTCGGCAACCTTCAAGCGGAAGCCGGGCGAGGGAGTCGGCCACGACCTGACTAACCGAACAAGTCTCTAGTCCAGGTTTATCGCCTATTCGGGTTCCATCCGCAAGGAGATCCGGCCGGGGTGTCGCTCACGGCCCCAAACGATGTGTGCAGGGTTCCCAAGCCCACCAACCGGGTGCCACTTGGTACACCGTGCCACTGTGCCTAGTCTGTCCCAAGCCCACCTGTACCGGGTGCCACTTGGTAGACTACTAACACTACCTACAAACACCAGAAACTAGTTGCAACTCCTGGACAGAGATCATGTTAATTAATAAGTCGAGAGGGGTCGAGTTACCGGAACCCAATGTGTGGTAGTAACTGGTCATGGATCACAAACACAGAACTCAGTTCCTGAGGACGGCTGCAATGAGACAACCCACCATGTACTCCTACATGGCCTCTCACCGCTACCTTTACCAAATCGTGTTCACACACTTAGCTCACACACAGTAGGACATGTTCACACGCCTCTGATTCATCCCCGATGAATCAGACCTGACTCAACTCTAAGCAGTAGCAGGCATGACAAACAAGCATGAATGAGTAGGCACATCAGGGCTCAACAACTCCTACTCATGCTAGTGGGTTTCATCTATTTACTGTGGCAATGACAGGTCATGCAAAGGATAAAGGGGTTCAGCTACCGCAGCAAGTAACAAATATGTCGTTGTTGTCCTAATGCAGTAAAAGAGAGCAGGAGCGAGAGAGTGGGATTGTATCGGAATGAACAAGGGGGTTTTGCTTGCCTGGCACTTCTGAAGATAGCATTGAGTCTTCATCAGTGTCAACGATCACATCATCGGTATCACGTCTATCGAGAGGGGACAAATACCGGCAACACAGAAGGGAACGCAATCAATGCAATGCACAATATGATGCATGATCATGACATGGCAAAATGAATGTGTTTTGGGCTAATGCATCTAGCAACAAGTTAAATGGGGTTGGTTTGAATACAAGATTCAAATTCAAACTCCATATGTGATTATTCAAATGCCATTTAATTCATTTGTCCTAAACAGTAGTGATAAGTTGTTCTAACATGCAAGAAAATGGTACAGATGGATTCCTTGAATTTTTCTGATAATTTTTCATATATAATTTATTTAATTTGGAGTTACGGTTGAATTTCTATGAATTTTAGAAGTTTTAGGCATTTTCTGGAATTTTCTGAATAATAATAAATCCAGAAAATGATTTAACTGCGTCAGCCTGACGCCAGCATGACGTCAGCGAGTCAACGACCAGGTCCAGGTCAAATCTGACATGCGGGGTCCACACGTCAGCGACACAGGGGCTAATCCCGCGTTGACTCGGCTTTGACCCGCTACGGGGCCCGCTGTCAGTGTCTGTTAGGGTGCTAATTAGGGGGGATTAGCCGCTAATGGCAACGCCACGTCAGATACGCCGGCGATGAGTCGCCGGTGACCACAGTACACGGCGGCGAGCTTCGGAAATCGCCGTTCGGCGACGATTTGGTGCGCGACTAGGCTCTACGGAGAGCTTGGAGTGCTCCGCGTCCAGCGGTGCGGGTGGTTGAGCGTGCGGTGGCCGGGAACGACGCCGGCGAGCGTTTGGGCGGCGGCCGGCATTCGGATGAGTTGCGGGTTTGGCGTTGCAGCGCGCAAACGAACCAACTAACGCGCTAGCCATGCTCTGTGTGCAGCCTCGAGTTCGTTGGACGCTGGTGCGCGACCAGATGGTCACCGGAGTGACGCCGGCGTCGAGCTCGTGCGGCGGTGGGTTTCGGCCTTGATGGAATCAGCGGCCAGAGTGAGCAAAAGAGAACGGGGGTAGGGGGGAACGATGGCGGGGCTTATAGGGGGTCGATTGGAGGGCCCAGCGGCTCGGGGGAGACGTCGGAGGTGGCGAGCGGGCGCCGGCGATCTCGGGCGGCCGGAGATGGGGAAGACGGCGTGGGCGGCGATGCAGGGCTCCCGGTGTTGCGTAGCTCCATGGAGAGGTTGGGGGCATCGAGGCGGAGCCTTTGGTCACTCTGGTGGGGTGGAACGACGGTGGTGGCTACGACTGCGACGAGCGGCGGCGACGGCGGTTCTCGATCGCGCGAGTGAGAGAGCCAGAGAAGAGAGAAGAAGGAACGGGGAGAGTGAGAGCGGTCCAGGGGGGTGCGTGGCATCCTCAGGGCGACGGGGAGACAGGCAGAGAGGCAGGAGGTGGCCTGGGCGTGTGCCCGCGCGCTCCGGCCACGCGCCTGCGCCTACTGGCGCGAGGAGGAAGGCGACAGGGGGGGGGGAAGTGGAGATGGGCTTGGCTGGCCAGGTGGGCCTGGTGGGCTGCAGAGGTAAGTCCAGGTAAGGTTTCTCTCCTCTGTCTTTTATTTCTGTTTCAGTTCTGTTTTCTTTTATTTAATCTGTTTTGCCACTGTTTTGAATTTTAAATAATTCAAACAATGCCAAAAACTCCTCTGAAAATATTTATGCTGCTTTATGGACTTTTCCAAAAGCTTATAAAATATTTCAGGGGTATTTGAAATTATATTCTAATTATATGAATATAATTCAAATTCAAATAGCTAATGAATTAAATCCAAAGTCCCAAAAATAATTCCTTAAAAATGTTCAATATTTTGGTTGGGACCAGAACCCTTACCAAAAATTATCAAACATTTAAGAAGAGCATTTTGGAGCAATGAATGAGATTTCTAGGGTTTTTGCCCCTCTTTTATTTAAGTTTTTGAGGCTTCCAAAATTCCTCAGTTCGGGTTTCAAAAATTTAAACATGATGCACACATGAAGCTAGCCTAGAGCACTACCAGCAGCTAGGGATGTGACAACTCACCCCCACTAAACAAGAATCTCGTCTCGAGATTCAAGCGTAGGGTAGGATGAAAGGGAAACACAAACTAGTACAATCTTCATGATCCAGGTTGCACTTCATAGGAACGTTGTTTCGATCACCATTATTGTCTTGAAGTCTTGCTCTGAGAACTCCAGCCAACATGACAACGAGAAGAAAGGAAAACTCTAGAACAATCGATCTTCGAGAAGACCGAACAACTCAGGATCAACTCCTGGGATGAGACATAGCAACATCTCTTGAGCTGAGAGACGAAGCACAGATCTGAAGAAATGGAGTAAGACAGATGACGAGGGTTCACTAAGTAAACAACAATTCCAGACTTAAGAATGTGGTGATCGGTTGTCAACGTAGCGAGGAGTTGAGTTGATATGGCACCATAATGATGCACCTTAGGGAAGGTGACTCGAAGATATATCCCCTTAAGTGGCAAAAAGAATTACTTTTGATACCGAGATCATTGAAACTCTTTATACCAGCCTAAGGCAATTCTTGAGTGATCGTTTGGAGGGGTTCGGTAGAATGGCATACTCGGACTTGGATGATGTGGATTACCTTGTTGAAGACAACGTAATGAATGAATTTGCTTACCACCGGAAATGGAAGGGACCCATGGTAGAATGGCACATTGGCGGTGTAAGCTGGGAACAAAATGCAAATGCTGGGAATGATTCTGGTAACTGGGGAAGAACCCAACAACAGAGAGTGAATTCACTGTTTGAAAAGATCATAGCATTGCCGAGGGAACTGAGAGCATCTCAATTAGAGCCGATGATAACACGTAGCGCTTGTGCGTGCTCTCAAGAACTTGAGCATTTTCACATTCATCAAGGTTTACCAACATCCGTGTCAAGGATCCTGGCAACACAACATACCACCATGATGAACAACGATGGACGATGCAGATGCATAGGAAGATAACATCAACTCAGATTTCACCCTAGCGAGGCCAAGGAAACAAAATCTGGATGATCGACCGAGAGACATTTAGCACTCCGCTTCTAATGTTCTCCTTGACGTGCTAGTGTAACCCATTCATAGATATGGTTTGATAACTAGAACATCAAGTAAAGGTCGGACTTCGGGAGCAATAGAATCCATAAGGAACAGTTACGGAGGTAAATCCTACGAAATCCTTATGGGGAGGTGGCCAACTTCCTCAAACAAGATACTACAATAATAGGTCTTCCGGCTGGGTGTGTTGGCCACGACATCCACTTTACCGGTTATCGAGGGACCAATATTATAGTTCTTGGGAAATATTCCAACCATCATATCTACCTGAGACTCAGATCTGGTTGGTGTCAGGATATTCCAGACTCATCAAGTCTAGAAAGAAAAATGAAAGTTTGCAACACAAATCGACGAGATAATGTTGCGGGATTCTCGGGGAGTGAGCTACGATAGTAAGCTCCAAAACATGAGCTGGTTTTGCTACAAACATGTGAACACGTTGTTCCAGACAAGCATGCCCACATGGTAGTCTTACAATAAAACACTACCGAGTTCTGGTTGGGAGCCATCATCGAGGATATCGAAGTCTTTACGCAAGTCCATGGATTAGATCCCAAGCATAGACTTCTTTTCCTTGAACAAGTCAATCAGTGGCTTGGTGTGCTAGGATATACATATGGAATGAAGATGATCAGTCTAACAGACCACAGAATACTTCGCACATGCATGACTGACGTGGGATGATTCCAGAGGAGCAAAAACAAACTTTCTCGAATTCATGGCGGCAACTTACATCAAATGCACGTGAATTAGAGGAAGTCACTGCTTTCATCCAAGCGTAGGCTTCATGAACGGAACACGAAGGCATTGCTTACAAAGTTTCCAACACTAGCTTAATGTTCCACAAAATCATGGAGGAGATAAGGATGTTGTCAATGGGCTCAACAACAATTCATCTGGGTTCCCTTTTAGAAGGAATTCCATAGTTAAGTGAACACGGTGATAGCATTGGTCAGACCCATAAGATATAATGGCGTATGCTCGAGGAGTCAACCACGAGTAAGACAACATTACAAACATCGTTGGTTCTGATTTGATTTGATGATAGCCCACACTCAAATCAAAGGATTGATAAGACAATAGGTCCAGCAACTGATCACAGGGACTAATCGATGAAGATATCATCTTTCTTCAACACACACTACACAAGAATATCCCTTTGGAATGAACTAAGTCAGGCAAGCTTTTATCTTCCAACTCTCCAAGTTGTTGTTTAGCTTGACCAACTAGCTCAGGGGTATCCCACACAGATCCTTGGAGAAGGGGTGGTTTACAGGAATAAACCAACTTGATCACGAACTCAACATAGCGGTCAGGTGACAACCTGGTAATATTTCCGAGAAGATATACGGAAAATCACGAACCACCGATATGTTACTAAGCTCGAGAACAATCTTGCTTTTCAGGGCAAGATGATATGATCAAATGAGCGAGGACTTGACAAGATCCTAACTCATCAATCGAAGGGTGCACCAAAATAAGGACTAGGTAGCACGATCAATCTTAGAATGGTGATTCAATAACCAACATACTAAGAATAAGATTATTGTCCATTAACTACCAAGCAATGGGGTTGCTAGGAGTATTGAATTCACACATCATGATTCACTTGTCGGCACTCTGGCTGCAACAACACGGAACCGGGGAATGAAAAAGGATGGCGAGAAGTATCACTATGTCAAGAATTCACAAAAGGTGGTGCAATTCTCATGAAATTCCTGTCATAAAGAAGGTAATACTTCAGGGTAAAACAGACCAGAAGATGGATTGTAGCTTGATCTGCGGAGCACAACTTCTTTGACCCAATCCTGGATATGGAAGAGGTACTGGAGTTTGTTTCTCCTAGTCATTCTGCGATAGAATGGCTTGACGGACCACAAGAGTAATAGGCATTGATAAACGAACGCACGCATACTCTTGACTATCAATTGATAGACGAGGGTCAGAATGCAACTAAAGAGAACAACTCAAAGGAACATATAATTTTCTGAGTTGTGGATGCATAGATTAGTATGTCGAACCAAGTTCAACATATTTCTTCCGGATAACCCATGCAGAAAGGTAGGACTGGCAGAGTCACGATTTATGAATGGAGAACTCCTCAAGAATAATCCTGTTGTGATATTTCAGTTCAACGAGGAACTTCTGCCATAAGTAGTTCATGGTATCTGGAAGAAGAAGATACCACGGACTTCAAGGACTATCACAAAGGTTACTAATATCCTAAAGGCGCTAGCAATTACTATCAACATGAAGTAAGTAGAGTGAATCTCGGGTTCAAGAACCCAGGAATAGAATACCTACTACTAAGTAGCATCACGGGATGCTTTCGAGAATGATGGCCAGTATCATCACACTGGGAACACAAATCATGGCTAAATTACTAGATGATCCCCTAAGACACCTAGGGTCATAATACTAGCTCCAACATATATGTCAAGGCAATAAGGTACCTCAACTCACTGATTTGTGTGATTAATCTGACCAAAGGCACATCGGAAACAGGAGGAAGGGATTTGCAAATGCATCCGACTATTTAGAAACCTGGGATGACTCGGACAGCATAACGGCTGTAAATGCTCAGAAAGATTTGAGACATTCACAAAAATGGTGGCATAACCACTCAGAAGCACAATATCAAGGTTTCGAGGTCAACAGTTAACATACAGAAGATAGTAGGAACTGAACTGAGGCTTAAATCCAACAATCTATAAGTCTACTGATTAGTAACACGTGATCCTGATAGAAAGAAGAGATAGCCTAGTTCCTTAATCCTCGTCGGAAAGATAAGATGACTCAGATCAGAAGGGCATAAGGTATAAGGAGTAAAAAGAGCCTTACGTTCCATCCCACAATCAATTCCCTTATATAACTAAAGCATTTCTAGACTCAACTTCGACCATTTTGGCTTGGTAATCCTACAGGCAGTCAAGCTCTGATACCAACGCTGTCAGGACCCCGACTCAATGCCACATCGATCTAGCATGTAACACCTCATATCACTTTGCGGCCTCACGCACGGTATTCCCACGGGTGTCGCATTACCTTTACCCGGGACCGTTTGCGCCTTTTGGCACACGTATATGACAGTGTCGCTAGCATCCATATGATAAGGAGCCCGGGCTGACATGGCTAGTCGTAAACCCAAAGTGGCACAAACTTACAGGGACAGGCATCCATGACCCAACATCGAACGTGTCGGTCATCAGCGAGTGAATCCAGGCTGTAGCACTGGGCTAGCAGGACTCCGGTGAACCGGGCTGTAGCGGGCTAACAGGACTCCGGTATTCATCCCGTGACATTTCCCCGAAGGGACAGACACAGGAACGAAGAAGGACACATGCCGGCCAGCCTAAGTGTTCCGGAGCAGTAGCAAGCTACCATGGCTCGGTGGAAACACTAGGAGACATTTCCCGGTAAGAGAGGCTACTAAAGATAAACAACTAGATAGTCAGATCCCACACATACCAAGCATTTCAATAACATACACACAATATGCTCGATATGTGCACTACAACATGGCATCACAAAATGACTCTACGACTCAAGTAGTTTATTCAATAGGCTCCGAGGAGCGAGATATTACAAACATGAGTCTCATGACCCAACAATCAGAGCATACAAGTCAAAGCACATGCGGAAGCTTAACATGTCTGAGTACAGACAACTATAAATGAAAAAGGCTGAGAAGCCTGACTATCTACCAGATCCTGCGGAGGACACAAGATCGTAGCTGAGGTAACAAGCTAAACGTCGAAGACCACGCGGAATTACTAGTGAGACTGAAGTCTCTCTGCAAAAACATAAAATAGGAAAACGTGAGTACAAATGTACCCAGCAAGACTTACATCAGAACTATCTACATATGCATCATTATCAACAAAGGGATGGTGGGGTTTAACTGCAGCAAGCCAGCTTTGACTCGGTGGCTAACCTGAACTACGACTGCAAGTAACTCTTTTGAGGTGGCGCACACGAGTCCACATATTCACCATATCAATACACCACTATGGATCCGCTCTCGTCTCCCTACGAGAACGCCATCCATAGCACTCACGCTTATCTTGCGTATTTTAGGGTATCCACTTTCACTTGTCTATGAACTATGCAATGGGGTCCAAGTTTCCATATCCGAGGAATCCGGCTATTCGAATAGATATTGATAACCCTGCAGGGGTGTACTTCTTCACACACGCTCTCGCCACTTACCGCCCTGTACACGTCATGTACCTCGGCAACCTTCAAGCGGAAGCCGGGCGAGGGAGTCGGCCACGACCTGACTAACCGAACAAGTCTCTAGTCCAGGTTTATCGCCTATTCGGGTTCCATCCGCAAGGAGATCCGGCCGGGGTGTCGCTCACGGCCCCAAACGATGTGTGCAGGGTTCCCAAGCCCACCAACCGGGTGCCACTTGGTACACCGTGCCACTGTGCCTAGTCTGTCCCAAGCCCACCTGTACCGGGTGCCACTTGGTAGACTACTAACACTACCTACAAACACCAGAAACTAGTTGCAACTCCTGGACAGAGATCATGTTAATTAATAAGTCGAGAGGGGTCGAGTTACCGGAACCCAATGTGTGGTAGTAACTGGTCATGGATCACAAACACAGAACTCAGTTCCTGAGGACGGCTGCAATGAGACAACCCACCATGTACTCCTACATGGCCTCTCACCGCTACCTTTACCAAATCGTGTTCACACACTTAGCTCACACACAGTAGGACATGTTCACACGCCTCTGATTCATCCCCGATGAATCAGACCTGACTCAACTCTAAGCAGTAGCAGGCATGACAAACAAGCATGAATGAGTAGGCACATCAGGGCTCAACAACTCCTACTCATGCTAGTGGGTTTCATCTATTTACTGTGGCAATGACAGGTCATGCAAAGGATAAAGGGGTTCAGCTACCGCAGCAAGTAACAAATATGTCGTTGTTGTCCTAATGCAGTAAAAGAGAGCAGGAGCGAGAGAGTGGGATTGTATCGGAATGAACAAGGGGGTTTTGCTTGCCTGGCACTTCTGAAGATAGCATTGAGTCTTCATCAGTGTCAACGATCACATCATCGGTATCACGTCTATCGAGAGGGGACAAATACCGGCAACACAGAAGGGAACGCAATCAATGCAATGCACAATATGATGCATGATCATGACATGGCAAAATGAATGTGTTTTGGGCTAATGCATCTAGCAACAAGTTAAATGGGGTTGGTTTGAATACAAGATTCAAATTCAAACTCCATATGTGATTATTCAAATGCCATTTAATTCATTTGTCCTAAACAGTAGTGATAAGTTGTTCTAACATGCAAGAAAATGGTACAGATGGATTCCTTGAATTTTTCTGATAATTTTTCATATATAATTTATTTAATTTGGAGTTACGGTTGAATTTCTATGAATTTTAGAAGTTTTAGGCATTTTCTGGAATTTTCTGAATAATAATAAATCCAGAAAATGATTTAACTGCGTCAGCCTGACGCCAGCATGACGTCAGCGAGTCAACGACCAGGTCCAGGTCAAATCTGACATGCGGGGTCCACACGTCAGCGACACAGGGGCTAATCCCGCGTTGACTCGGCTTTGACCCGCTACGGGGCCCGCTGTCAGTGTCTGTTAGGGTGCTAATTAGGGGGGATTAGCCGCTAATGGCAACGCCACGTCAGATACGCCGGCGATGAGTCGCCGGTGACCAAGTACACGGCGGCGAGCTTCGGAAATCGCCGTTCGGCGACGATTTGGTGCGCGACTAGGCTCTACGGAGAGCTTGGAGTGCTCCGCGTCCAGCGGTGCGGGTGGTTGAGCGTGCGGTGGCCGGGAACGACGCCGGCGAGCGTTTGGGCGGCAGCCGGCGTTCGGATGAGTTGCGGGTTTGGCGTTGCAGCGCGCAAACGAACCAACTAACGCGCTAGCCATGCTCTGTGTGCAACCTCGAGTTCGTTGGACGCTGGTGCGCGACCAGATGGTCACCGGAGTGACGCCGGCGTCGAGCTCGTGCGGCGGTGGGTTTCGGCCTTGATGGAATCAGCGGCCAGAGTGAGCAAAAGAGAACGGGGGTAGGGGG
>NC_041391.1:253879125-253904635 GCF_002162155.2 Triticum dicoccoides
GTATCCTCAGGGCGACGGGGAGACAGGCAGAGAGGCAGGAGGTGGCCTGGGCGTGTGCCCGCGCGCTCCGGCCACGCGCCTGCGCCTACTGGCGCGAGGAGGAAGGCGACAGGGGGGGGGGGAAGTGGAGATGGGCTGGGCTGGCCAGGTGGGCCTGGTGGGCTGCAGAGGTAAGTCCAGGTAAGGTTTCTCTCCTCTGTCTTTAATTTCTGTTTCAGTTCTGTTTTCTTTTATTTAATCTATTTTGCCACTGTTTTGAATTTTAAATAATTCAAACAATGCCAAAAACTCCTCTGAAAATATTTATGCTGCTTAATGGACTTTTCCAAAAGCTTATAAAATATTTCAGGGGTATTTGAAATTATATTCTAATTATATGAATATAATTCAAATTCAAATAGCTAATGAATTAAATCCAAAGTCCCAAAAATAATTCCTTAAAAATGTTCAATATTTTGGTTGGGACCAGAACCCTTACCAAAAATTATCAAACATTTAAGAAGAGCATTTTGGAGCAATGAATGAGATTTCTAGGGTTTTTGCCCCTCTTTTATTTAAGTTTTTGAGGCTTCCAAAATTCCTCAGTTCAGGTTTCAAAAATTTAAACATGATGCACACATGAAGCTAGCCTAGAGCACTACCAGCAGCTAGGGATGTGACACAATGTATCTTGGGGCGAGCTTTCCTTTGACATGGAAGCGCTGGGTTCCTTTGAGAGGGGTGACCCGGAGATAGACATGGTCCCCAACTCGGAAGTTTATACCTCTACGACGTGAGTCAGCGTAGCTCTTCTGCCTTGACTTGGCAGACTTCAGACGCTCTCTGACAAGCTGGACTTGCTCTTCTGCTTCACGAAGGATATCAGGCCCAAAGACAAGTCCTTCTCCGGTTTCTGACCAATTGAGGGGTGTGCGGCATTTCCGTCCGTATAACACCTCAAATGGTGCCATCTGAAGGCTTGCCTGATAACTGTTGTTGTAAGAGAACTCGGCGAAAGGGAGGCAGTCTTCCCACTTAGCTCCATAAGCTAAGACACATGCTTGGAGCATGTCTTCGAGTATCTGATTTACTCGTTCTGTCTGACCTCCGGTCTGTGGGTGGAAAGCAGTGCTGAAGGACAACTTGGTCCCCATGGCCTCCTGGAACTTCTTCCAGAACCTTGAGGTAAACTGGGTTCCTCGATCTGACACAATCTCCTTGGGAACACCATGAAGGCTCACGATTTGGTTGATGTAGAGACTGGCTAACTGGTTCCCCTTGTAGGTCGTCTTGACAGGAATGAAGTGGGCCACCTTGGTGAAATGGTCAACAATGACCCATATGGAGTCATGTCCCTTGCTTGACCTGGGTAAACCGGTGATGAAGTCCATTCCGACTTTATCCCATTTCCACTCGGGAACCTTGAGTGGTTGGAGCAATCCAGCAGGTCGCTGATATTCAGCCTTGACTCTTTGGCATACATCACACTTCGCAACATAGGTGGCAATCTCCCTTTTCATCCCGTGCCACCAAAATCTTTCCCTTAGGTCTTGATACATCTTGGTTCCTCCAGGGTGGATGGAATACGGGGTGTCATGAGCTTCTTGCAAGATCAGATTCTTGAGCTCAACCTTGTTGGGCACGCAGATGCGATTCCCAAACCACACAATTCCTTCCTCATCCTCTGAGAATCCTGGGGCTTTGCCTGCCTTGATCTTCCTCTTGATGCCTTCAATAGATTCGTGTCCCTTTTGAGCTTCCTTAATATCATCCATCAAAGTAGGCTTAACTTCGAGGTTGGCCAAGAATCCTGGTGCTACCAGTTCCAACCCGAAGCTTTCAAGTTCTTCATACAAGGCAGGTAGCTTAACCTTAAGCATAGCATTCAAGGAACAAGCCTTCCTGCTTAATGCATCTGCTACCACATTAGCCTTTCCAGGGTGGTACTGAACACTGAGGTCATAATGTTTTATCAACTCTAGCCATCTTCTTTGCCTCATGTTCAATTCCCTTTGAGTGAAAATATACTTTAGACTTTTGTGATCCGTGTATATCTCACATCGCTTCCCTAAGAGGTAATGTCGCCATGTCTTCAGGGCATGAACCACTGCTGCTAGCTCAAGGTCATGAGTAGCATAGTTCTCTTCATGAGGTCGTAGTTGCCTTGAAAGGTAAGCTATGACTCTGCCTTCTTGCATCAGAACACCTCCCAGTCCGGTTCTTGACGCATCACAATATATCACAAATTCCTTGTGTATATCTGGCGTGGCCAGAACTGGGGCGGTGGTCAGTCTCTTCTTCAGCTCCTGGAAGCTCTCTTCACACTTCGGCGTCCATTCGAACTTCTTGTCCTTCTTCAAGAGCTGAGTCATGGGTCGGGCAATGCTTGAGAATCCTTCAACAAACTTGCGGTAATATCCCGCGAGTCCGAGGAAGCTTCTGACTTCCTTCACACTGCTTGGGGATTGCCATTCAGTCACGGCTTCAATCTTAGCGGGGTCGACTGACAATCCCTCCTCAGTTAAAACATGACCCAAGAATCCAACTTCACGCATCCAGAATTCACACTTGCTGAACTTGGCATACAGTTGGTGCTCTCGAAGCTTGTCTAGGACCATCCTCAAGTGTTGCTCGTGCTCTTCTTCCGACTTCGAGAAGACAAGAATGTCATCAATGAAGACAACGACAAACTTGTCCAAATATTCCATGAAGACCTTATTCATGAGATACATGAAGTAAGCCGGGGCATTGGTCAATCCAAAGGACATGACCGTGCACTCATACAGGCCATATCTGGTTACAAATGCCGTCTTCGGAATATCTTGGGGTCTGATTTTCAGTTGGTAGTACCCAGATCTGAGGTCGATCTTGGAGAACACCTTGGCCCCATTGAGTTGATCAAACAGATCTTCAATCTTGGGAAGTGGGTACTTGTTCTTGATTGTAACTTCGTTGAGGGAGCGGTAGTCAATGCACAAGCGGATGGTACCGTCCTTCTTTGCCACAAACAGAACAGGTGATCCCCAAGGGGAGGCACTAGGGCGGATAAATCCCTTCCTCAGCTGCTCCTCCAACTGCTTCTTCAATTCTGCTAACTCTTCCGATCCCATTCTATAAGGCTTCTTATAGATGGGTCCTACGCCGGGTATGAGCTCGATGATGAACTCAATGTCTCGGTCAGGAGGCATTCCCGGTAGCTCATCAGGAAAAACATCGGGATATTCGCATACTACCGGCACTTGCTCCAATCCAACTTCAGTCAGATAGTTGACTTGGTTGGCTTGAGTAGAGGAGGAGTTGGAGGCAAATTTAACTTCGACTCCTTGGTCATTGGTCATAGTGACAGTCTGGTTGGCGCAATCTATCAAGCCTTGGTGCTTGCTGAGCAAATCCATTCCCAAGATCACGTCCAAGCCTTGTGATTTTAGGATGATAAGGTCTGCTAGGAAGTCTACCCCGTTAATGATAATCCCGACTCCTTTACATCCTATCTTGGCTCTCATCTCTGCTCCGGGGGTTTGTACCACCATAGGGTTATTCAGGGGTGTAGGGGTCATGCCACTTTTTAATGCAAAACTTTGGGTGACAAATGAATGCGTGGCTCTAGAATCAAACAAAACAGTTGCGGTTGCTGAATTGACAAGGAACGTACCCAGCAGGACGTCCGGGTCTTCCTGGGCTTCTTCTGCAGTGCAATGATTCACACGACCCCTGCCGTTGTTGGGCAGGTTGCGGGGAGCTTGGTTCCTTGGTGGCATTCCACGGCCTTGTCCTGGGTTCTGCGCATTGGGGCGCGGGGCGTCGGGCTTCTTGTTGGGGCAATTCTTGGAGTAATGTCCTGGCTGTCCACATCCAAAGCAAGTGACTTGGTTGGGGTTGACGCTCTTGCCAGCATTGTTATTGGGGTTGTTGTAAGCTGGCCTGGGGTTGGCATACTGTTGAGGTGGATAGTTGGTGCGGGGTGCAGGAGCTCTTGGTTGCTGATAGGTTGGCTTGACCGGAGCTGGCTGCCACGGGCGAGGCTTCTGGTTGCTGGAACTACCCTTGCTGATCATCTTGCACTTACGAGTGTCATCCAAAGCACGTCGCTTGTCCTCAAGCATGAGTGCCTTGTTCACCAGATCAGGAAAGGTCGGGCAGTCACACACAACAAGCGAGTACTGCAGAGTCTGGTTAAGGCCTTCCATGAAGCGCTCCCTTTTTGCAGCATCAGTGCTGACATCCTCAGGGGCATACCTTGAGAGAACACTGAACTTCTGCATGTACTCCTTGACAGTGCTACTACCTTGCTTTAGGGCTCGGAACTCACGCTTCTTGATGGCCATGATTCCAGAAGGAATGTGGGCCTTGCGGAATTCCGTCTTGAAGGTATCCCAAGTGATGTCTTGCTTAGCATGCATGGCCTTAAATCCATCCCACCAAGCTCTGGCAGTTCCCCCGAGATAGTGGGCAGCATACGCCACCTTCTCACGGTCCTCAGTGCATCCGACTAGTGCCAGCAGATCCTCAATGGTGCGGACCCAGTCATCTGCATCCAGGGGTTCAGCAGTCTCGATGAAGGTGGGTGGTGCATGCTTCTTGAACTCCACCAGCGTGGAACGCCCATGGCCGTGTCCTGCCGGCTGGCGATTGACAGCTTGAGCAATCATCTGGAGGGCTGCAGTGTTGGCTTGGCACTCCTCTCGGAAGGCTTGGAGAAGCTGAGCCATGTCCATGTTTGGAGGAGGTGGCGGTGGTGGAGTCTGTCCTTGGGCTTGGTCCTGGCTGGCTCCCGCCTCAGCAGAACCTCCGGCTTCTTGCGGCTGGGTAGAGGTACCAGTACATGTTACAACAGGCATCCTGTTGGAGCGGTCAAGGTCTCATGATTGGGAAAATAAAATGAGGGAAAGCAATATAGATGGGACGCCTAGTAAGAGGGTGGTGTAACCCAGATTTAAGTTAAACAAGGGCCAAAAGGGCCAAACTCATGCATTAAAACCAAATGGGGGATGTAGTCGTTTACAAGTTCCCGAAGGGAAAGTACGACTTCATCAAAGCAAGCTGAAAGCAAACACAACACAACATGGTTTCATATGAACCATTACATGGACTCGACTTCGCAAAAGGGGTACACGACCTATCCTACCATAGGGTTACGGACTGGCCTATCCTAGTCCTGAACGGTGTCTAAGTGGTGGAATGCTCGGTCGGGTATTCTGGCTCCTCTTGGTCTTCCTCCTCATCTTCATCTGTCTTAGTCTCTTCGTCACTTGAGGGAGTGGGGGAGTGGAGGAGCTGAACACGGCGCTGCTTTGCCGGTGGCGTCGTGAAGAGGTTGCGGTACTCCTTCGCCGTCATACGGCGTGGCTGAGGTGATCCCTTAGCATGTGTGACCTGTGGGGGTCGCCCGCCTCGATAGGCTACAACGGGCTGTCCAGGGGGTGCTCCATCCTTCTTGATCCTGTCCGCCTTCATCTGAGCTAGGCGGAGGAGTTCCTTGGTCTCGTGGAGTTCCTTCCGAAGCTCCATCGACTCCGAGGCCAGGTGCTGTGCCAGGCTGTCGGCACACAAGCTGAAGTAGGTCTGGAAGCAGAGAGAAAGCCCTTCGTCCAAGGGTGGGGCTGGTGCGCTGCTCTCGTCATCACCTTCCTTACGATAAGGCAGGTAATGAGTGGCTGGCTCACTTGCCATCTCTGGTAGGAGATCCTGGAGGCGAGTCAGCGCCTTGAGGGCAGCAGTCTCCACGGCGAGGAGCAGTGTCGCCATCTGGGGTCCTTCAAAGAACCAGCTCGTCGGGGAGTCGTTCGCCCTCACGACTACCTCCACGTGATACTCCTTCTTGGTGCTGTTGATCCAGTGCCCGTGGTAGGAGAAGGTGGGGGCTCGAGTGAACTGGCACTTCCTGAGGCTATCATCAAGAAGCACGGGAAATCCGGTGGTCAGGAAGTCCTCGGGTACAACGGCCATCTACAAAAGTGGAAGGGGAAAGGGTCAATAGAGGGAATGTGACCTATGTTTGGGATACTATCATAAAACACAGGTATACGGGTAATCTTGTGGATAGTCTCACTCTAACTAACGTCCATGCTAACTAAGGCTTCCTACAGTCAGGATGGCTCTGGTACCAGCTCTGTGGGGACCCCGACTCATAAGTCGAGATCACCGAATGCACGTGTACAGTGATCCCAGAGATCAATGCTCACTGAACACACAGAAGCTGAATAACAAGAGTCTTACATCCATACATACCATCTTACACAAATTGTGACCACTATGGTCAAGTCTTACATTGATAAAGCCTTAAGGGCTGAACATCAAAAGAAACATAAGCAGCGGAAATCGTCATTGATAAGTAGAACCCATGCCATCTGCCTTAACCCTACAGGCATTCTGACTGGGAAACGTCCTAGTTCGCATGTTCGTCTCCAAAGAACTCTTCTTCAAACTCCGGTTCTTCCATGCCTGGTCAATTAAATAACCAGTGGCAAGCCAATGAGTACTTTGAATGTACTCGCAAGCAACCCATGTTTTGGTTCAAGGTACAACAATGCATGATATAGGTAAATTTTGCAGAAAGCTAGTTTTGAGTGCAATGACATGTTCAACATCTATATAAAGCATGCATCAAGAGAGTTCAAGTAACCATGAGGACTGGTTACAGATATCAACATAAATAGAGTGGGCACCAACCCATCTAACATAAACAGAGTGGGCACCAACCCAGCTCAATCATTTCAAGTCCTTTGACTTGACCCAGGTAGTTTTATCAGCTCACACACACACAGTTTGTAAACAAGTGGACGTAGCCCAAGAGCGGTTACCCAACTGTCCTTGACCGTGGACACGGCTATTCGAATAGTTTTACACTCTGCAGAGGTTGCACACTTTACCCACTAGATCCGGGGAACTTCCGTGTCATCCACGACCCGCGGTACCTCAAGTACCCGGGGTAAGCACCCGATCACTACCTTTCCCTAGATGACACTAACATGGAGTCCACTCGATTGGCAGTAACCCCCGTGCCCACTTTCCACATAACACTTTCTTGGAGCCTCGCTCCCATACTTATCACATACCACTGGCACGGGGTACCAACGGTGTGTCCGGTGCCCTGTGATAACAGTCATGGCCGCCCTACCTGGCACGACCCCGTCCCAAGAGAGAGCACCAACTCTCTCCCGTCACTAGTAATGCGGGCTCCAAGCTAGTATCGGTCTAGGTACTCAATAATGCCCTTTCCCATATAAGGGTAGAGTGGTTGCGCATGTAAGGTTGGAATAACAGTCGCAACTCCGACCAATCCGTTTTGAAAACAACACACACTTTCCTTGGCACACCACCTCGTCATCAAGTGGTCACCCATCTCATCATCTCCCTCGGGCATAAGTGGCACCCGACGGGGTTTTTGAAAAGTCCTTTGAAAAAGCTTTGTCTCCTTCACCATGCATAAACCCGTCCCTTTTTGCGTAGCATCTACTTTAGCATCCTATCTACTCCCACCGGCATAACCCTCATAAGAAGGTAGGGCCATGCACAATGCAAGTATCAACGAGGAAATAACAGAGGCAACCAACCCACGTGGTTCACCATCTCACCATGATTCCGATGCAACAATAATAAAGAGCTATATATGACATGCATAAAAAGGGGTTTCATAGACATGGTCAAAGGGCTGCTTGCCTTGGTTGGCTTGGTCTTCAAAGTCTTCAGGCCCTGCTCCTCCTTCTTCCTCAGCTACCTCGTCAAATACGGGATCTAACGTTGCAAGAAAATAACGGGAAAATAAGACAATAATAAAAACAGAAAAGTCAAAGTGCTCAGAAAAATGTCAACTTATTTTTGTAAAATACTAGGAGGAAAACTAGGAAGGGGAAAATTCTTGGTTTTGAATTTGGAGCTAGGGAAACAGAGTTGTGGATTTTCAAACAGAGGTTTTATTGTTCAAATTTGAATTTAAATTTGAATAGAGCAAAAAGGTGTAATGGATGTGCATGAAAGTTACATCAATAAATAGGTGGGATTATTCTGAGATTTTAGGAGTTGGAAATATTTCATTTGGACAAATATTTTGTCCTGTGGAATTTTTGGAAAAGAGACATAAAAAGAAAAAGAAAAGTGGCGCTGTGCCACTGGGCCAGAGAGGCCACGGGCAGCAGGCCCAGTGGGGAAACCAGCCCACGCGGGCCGCCACGTCGAAGGCGTAAAGGCGAAATACGCCTTCAGCCGACGGGCGAACCGGTGCGCGCGCGCGCACGTTTTAAACCTGACGGGTGGATCCCACCCGTCAGGGCGTGAGGCTGACGGGCTGGCCCCGCGACCGTTGTCGTCTACCTCCGGCCAAAGGCAACGACGAGCTCGCCGGCGGCGATACAGAGCACGGGAGGGTGCGCGGATGGTACCGTTGGACTCGGGGCGGAGTCGCCGTTCGGGTGGTGGTGGAGACGGTCGCCGGAGCAGCCTGGTTCGCCGGCGACGAGGTCACGCGGCGGAGGTGCTTCGGGCGTCGATGAATCCGGCCGTTCCCGGCTGCAAAAAGAGGGGGAAAGAGAGGGGAAAAGGTCAGCGTGGCCGCGCGGTTCCAGATCGAGAAGAAATGGAGGCGGAGGAGGCCTATACCGCGCGAACGCCGACGAGCCGAGGCGGCGGAGCTCGAGCTCGATCTCGAGCTCGGGCGGCTCTGGAGGTGAATGGGTGGTACGGGAGGTCGATTTGGAGTGTGGGGGAGCGACAGGGAGCAAAAGAGGGGCTCGGGGTTGCCTTATATGGGCTGGCCGAGGTCCACCGTAGGCGTGGCCTACGTGTGCCCCCTGGATCGGCTCGGGTGGCCGTTAGAGAAGGAAAGGAGAGCTCGGGGGTGTTCGTGGGAGTGGTGTAGGGTGCCAGGGAGAGAGGGAAGAAGCGGGGCGAGCTGCACGCGGGCCACAGGAGTGGCGCAAGCATTGGCCGAGCGGAGCGGCGTTCTGGCGCGAGCTGCAGGAGAGAGAGGAGGGTGCGGGAGCAAGTGGGCGGCCTGCTGGCGTGGAGCGGACGTCGAGGGGCATCGACTGGAGCGCGGGGGAAGCTCGAGGTGGTCGGGAGGCGCGGCGTCAACGGTCGGCGTCCTGCCGGGCGCTCCAGAGCGTGACTTTGGCTAGCATCCGCGGCTTTTCCGCGTCCGCGTGCGTCCACTAGTGTCTGGTGGCTGCAGGGGGTGTGGGCAAAACTAGGAGGGAGCCTCGGATGCTCTGGAGGGCCGGGGGGAGAGAAGGAGGTAGAGAGAGAGAGGAGAAGCTGCTGTCCAGAGAGGACAAATGGGGTTTCCCCCTCCCTCATCATTGCTTCCTCGGGCAGAAAAGCATCCAAGTTGCAGAGGGGTACGAGGGGGGGTTGTGGTAAAAAGATGGGCTCAAGGAGATTAGTGGAAGGGGCTGGAATTAGCATTCTAAAATCCTGCCAGAAGGTGTTTGATGAGGTTTTGGGCAAGTTAATGATTTCCACTGGTCATGAGACTCCACAGGGTGAGATGCCACATATAATTAGGGCCTTCCACCCATTTTGAGCTTATTTGGACAAAGTTGCCAATGCAACTTTTGCAAACCCTAAAAATGGGCAGAAATGGATTTGTGTAGATCCAGTTGAGTAGATCACTTCTCCTTGGTGCACCACTTGGTGTGTTGTCCTTATTTGGTCATGTGATCAGGCTCACCAAGGTTGGGATCATGGAGAAAAAGTTGGTAGTACAAAGTAGTTCAAATTTGATCCTGGTCAGAGGGGGTTTTGAGGCACTTTGACCAAGATATCTTCTTCTCCAACCTGTGCCATTTTGTCTAGATGCATTATTAGACCATTGGAGCATGTTCACCAAGTTTGAGAACATTTGGACATGTTTGGCAATGTAAAGTTGCTCAAACTTCAAAATGGACAGAAATGGTTTTGAGGGGATTTAATGGAGTTATACTATTCTCCATGACATGAGACTTGTCAAGATCATCAAGTATGTCATATGTGAGATGATAGAATTTTCTTGGAATTTTTGGAGAACATTTCCTTTGTAAATATTTCAAAAGCTTGAAATATCCAGAAAGGGTTTTAGAGGGATTTGACCAATATTTTGAACATGACCATGTGTTGAAACTCTTATATATGGAAAATATATGTCCAGTGAGTTTCCCTAATTTTTGTCAAATATTTTTAAAACAATAAAATAATTTTTCCCTATTAAAGACCATTTCTGGCCTTAAGAAAAAGCTTTTAAATAAAATAGTAAAACAACTTTTAAAATTATATTTTTGTGGTTTATGGGAGTCCTACACCTAATAGGATTCAAATATACCTTTTGAAATATTTTTCATAACCCAAAGCAAGTACTTGCAGTGCAAACCTCAATTCAGGGGTTTTTGGAAAACTAAATTTAGAAAATACTTTTTGGCCAAATTATTTTTGTAAGAAAATTCTATATTGCACTATACACATGGCATGGTCATTGGGCAGAAGTTTGGGGCAAGGAGATGAAATATAGATGGTGAAGTAGTTGACTTTAAAGAGCACTTGAAAAGAAGCACAGAGAGAAAACCAACTCCAAATAAAAGCCAAATAATGCAAAAGTTTTTGTTGGTCCAAATTTTCATGCTTTATTAATGCAAATGAAATGTTACAAAATGCAGGGTGTGACAGTGTGTGTGTGTGTGTGTGAGAGAGAGAGAGAGAGATAGAGAGAGAGACCCATTGATCGATGCTCGTAAATACATCTTTCAGCCATATGCATTGTTGATGCTCGGTAAAAACTTATATAGTTGACACAATAATATGGAACATCATAGCACACTGAACTTGCATATAAAAATTTCACGGAGGCGGCAGAATCAGGATGGAAGCAGTGGATTGCTACGGGAAGGGCTATGTTGAAACCAACGAAGTTGTACATAACGGTTCATCGTCTTTATAAATGACGGGGAAATATCTTGAATGTTGTGCAAAGAAAATAGACAGACAACACAATAAGTTCTGCTAGCACATTAAGTTGACGTACAACCCTTTCTAAAAAAGTTCAGGTACAAAATTAGAACAGGTCACAATCAAATGTACTGGCATATCAGTGCTTCAGACCAATAGCTCGGATTTAACTAGTAATATCTGACAAGATTCAGTTGTTACCTCAAATTAGTGCACATCCAGGCAGCCAGCCCTGCCTCTTCTCCCAAAGAAGCAGTGGCCTCCGCCGTGCGATGGAGTAGGCCCTGTGCCATCCATCGTTCCGAGCAACACGGGGAAAGTCTGACGTTGACTCTTGTAATGCACATCGTCGACGGACCCTGGCACCAGCGGCGGCGGCAGGACTTCGATTGATGGATTCACCACTTCTTCGACATGGACGAACACTCAATACAGGTACATCCCTAACATGGTCCGCGGCGGCCTTGGTGGCGATGAATAGTACAACCACGGTTCCTACACCGGTATCTCAACACCAATCACCTTCGGTATGGTGGACGGCTTCTTCATCCATGCCATAACCGTCAGAGCCCAGCTGTCTTGAGGAACAAACATACTTACGAGCTCAACTCCAAGGTCGTTGATAAGCTCGTTCATGGATTCGTTGTTCCAAGCACGTCGAGGCATGCCGTGGAAGGTAAGCTTTGTTAAAAACTCAAGCTCGGAGGGCACCGAGCCCCATCCTGGGTGCCACTGATCAAAGCTCACCAGCACGCCATCGCAGAACAAACGCCAGGAAGATTCGAACACACGACTGCAGTCGAAAGTTGTCCGAAACCTGACGAAGAAATCAGCCGGTGGCGGACAGACTTTGACGAGCAAGTCACTTATTTGGATGTCGTGCACAATGCCAAGAGCTTTGACAAGGTCGTCCGACGAGACGGGAGGCCGGTCGCTGTTGAGGGTTACCATCAGCACTTTCCCGGCAAACTGGTCGTCAAGCGCCGCCATGCCACTGTTGAGCGACAGCATGCAGCGACCGAAAGCAGGACGGACCTCAGGATCTGTGGCTCGGAGATCTGCGTTGATCGGCGACATGATAGTGCGCTAGAGTACATGGAGTACAGGAGGGGGATTTGGGGGAACTGGAGTAGGAATTGAGATTCCAGAGGTGGTGGAGGGGCGGGAGACTGGGGATGAAAAGGTAGCATGAATTTTGAGCACGCACCAATATGCTCTCGGCGCGCAAGCACACGAAAACACCGGTGGCACCCACATGTTGGCCTAAGAGTCCTTATTCTTTCTTTTTTGGAGAGCTCGACCTTTTTTCAGGATCTTTTGAGAGCCTGGCCTGAGAGTCATTATTGACCTGTTTGGCATTGCGTTACTACTCGGCCCATATTCAACGACACCTCACTAGCCCAAACAAGTGTACATCATCGAAAAGACAGTGAGCTCAAATTATATAACTTGAAAAAAGGAGATATACTCTGAACACTGGAGAATGGTGATGCCCTCATTTAGCCCACCAGTAGTTCGAGACAATAAATAGTTCAAAACAACGATATATACAACATTCAGACACTGATTAGTGACTACTACTGACATAAACAGCAAGACATGATAGTTCATAAGAAGTCTTGCTACACCACCAAAACACACCCATCTGCAGCGCTCAGACTCTCGTGATCCAGACGAGAATGACATTCTAAACAGAAGCAACTATTACATAGAAAGAGTGACATAGACGAGGATGACCAAATGACAAGGAATATGCATAACAAAAGAAAGAACTACCCATCCAGAACCAGCAGCAAAGACAACAAAGTCATTCAAAGAGATGATCCAACACCATCATAATTTGCAGCCCCGCTTCAGCGACCAGTGATCAGGAGACACCAGTACTCCACCCTTTTGATGCAACAGCCCAATTACCTATCACCTCAAGGCTTGAACCACATCACTACCTGTCGTAATTGAGACATCCAAGGATCAAAGTTAATCCAGATGCCTTTGTCATTCTCACCTTCTTTTGGCTGCAGGCTGTATCGTTGACAATCAGGGGAGTTTGCTCCCAAACTCCTAAGCTCGCCGTGTAGACACAGTTTTCCATAGCAAACAGAGCCTCTCTGCCATCAAGGTCCTTGCCAACGGTGATCTCCTGGTTAATCGGATAATTGAGTCCGAGAAACAAAGAGTGTGAACCAAGGCTGTTTACCCGCCTCCAACTAAAAAACTCTAAAGGCCCCAACAAGCTGGTATCCTGCTCATAGACGTAGCAGCCGCTGTCCGGATACTCACGTATTACACGGTGCTTGTATACAGTTGGGTTTTTGCAATATAACTTTTCCGGCTCATGTGTCCAAATGATCATCAGTCTTTTGCCGTCGTCTGATGGAGCGAGGAACCAGTTGTGCTTCCCTGTTTTTGGCAAAGGTGGTGCGATTACAAAGGGCAGTAACTGTAGGGACACTGCATCATATCAAAAAGGACAGGCATTGTTAATGTAAGATCAACATTGTTCAGAGTATGAGTAGGATAATGCAAGAAACATCATTGATATGTCCCTATTGGAGCTGGGAGGAAAATACAGGGAAATGTATACTGGGTTCGAAAATATAGAAGTGCCATGCTTGGTTATACTCATGTTATCTCGCAATCGATTCTTCACAGGAAACTAGCATGTCATGCATGTTATGTAATCATGTTCTGTCCTCACAAACAAATTCTTCAAGGTAACTAACATACCATGCATTGTTATATACTCGTGTTCTGTGGGCAAAAAAATTGTGAGGATATTATTCTAGGCATTGATTGTTGAAGGGCGAATATAGGTATGTACACATGGTAAGCATTGCAGGATTTCACTACTTCCAAATATAGAGTTCTCCATATGCACATTTACTTCCGTAATGTATGGTTAGATGAAACCAACAGTGTGGTGCATGTTTCTACATCATGAAAATGAGGAAACTAACATGGCCATTGATACACACTCATATTTAGTAGTAGTATATAGATTATTGTAAAATAAGGATAATATCCATATATTCATAACCGTTTGATTATTCAAGGTACAAATTGGCTGCAATGACATGGTCACAATCGCATGAATTAACTCATTCCAAATATAGCTGATTTACGACGTCTCTAATACATTGCCATAGTTCTACTCAAATTCTGCTCAAACAAGGATATGTCAATCATCACAAAAAGTTCAAACAGTGTCATGGCGTCATCATTAACATGAGACGGAAACAACTTACACGTGCCGTCCCAGCAATACGTGGTGCCATCTGCTTTGTCGATCGCGTAGGTGATGCCATTGTGTTCAATAGCATCACAGAAGTGTGTATCAGCTTTGACGATGATCCACTGCGAGATGAGTTGTCTCTAGCTAAAGAAGGCACCGGCGTAAAGATAGGCGAGTCCGCGGTCGAACAAGGCAATTAGCTTGAAGTCTGCGTAATTCGCATGTCGTGTGGGCACTTGGCAGATTACAATCTTCTGCCAAACAAGGTCCATCCAACTGACGTAGTAATCTAGATGACTTGGACCGCGATGGTAATACTCTATATAATCCAACGGAGGAATGATAATCTCATGGGATGTCTGGAAGTTCATGAGCACCAATTTTTTACCGTCTTCTCTGAAGGCAGCTATCTAGTGGGACTTCATGCCGACCCAGTACATACCTTCCAAGAAGTTTCGGGCGATGGTGATCGGATCGATGTCGAGGGAAATGATGTACGACGACACACTACATACCTACAAAGAAGTTTCGGCTAATGGAGATCGGATTGGAGTCGACGGGCATCATGCACACCTCCGTATCACGGTGAGCCAATCTCTCAAGACCAGATAGCAGCAAGCAGGGTGTCTAGAAAAGCTTAGGCCTCGCTTCAACGATGGCCGTGTGCATGTCCCTCGAGCATGCAGCCAGCCGCAGGGCGGTCAACATATCCATACATGAACAACAGAGGTCGAGGATGTCACTGGGGAGATTGCTCCAATCGGGGCTCATATGGATGTTGCGCGGTTCGCGTTCGGCCATGGTGGAGCTTGGAAGGGGGCTTGATTTATAGGGGAGAAGGATGTCGGTGCTGGAGCGGCTAGCAAGGGAATAGTGGTACTGGGGGAGGCGAGTGAGGCGACGATACACGGGGGCACAATGAGATGGAGACGGAGACGGAGACGGAGAAGGAGATGGAGATGGAGTGGTGCTATGGGAGCGGAGAGGGAGACAAGGCGAGGCGCCAATGTGCTGTAAAGCGGCGGTGACAGACTGCACAGTGCACAGGGTGAGGCTGACTTTGGTAACCCGAACACGCCGCCTCGCCTGGACTAGTGTCAGGAGCAGGGTGTTGTCACTTCACTGTGAGGACCGAATGAATAGTATTTTGACCATCAAGTGTACCACAGTTGTACTACTACTACTACTAGTAGTAGGAACATGAGTGCTCCAGTATTGTATAGCGGAAATAGGTCTCCCGTGCCAGCATGCCTATTCACTTCATCGTTCAGGTATCATCCATATTGCGAGCAGAACCAAATTCTCGTGCAAGCCCAATAAACACCCTGCCGCGATGCATGCAGTGGTCGTTCTGGTGCATCAAGGACGGCATGCAGATCATTCCATACTTGAGAAGAGGAAAAATGGAAAGGTAGAACGTGGCAGCACAGGAAGTGAACGCTGGCTAACGAGGCTGGGAGGGGATCGAGCAGGAAGTTAATGCTCCACGCCTAAAGGTTTTGGGAAAACCTGATTTTCATAAGGTGACTTATACTCACCTAAACGGAGGGAGTATTCCTTAACCAGAGAATGTTGTGTCTCCCTCTCACGCGCTCAAAAAAAAGCTACGACACATTTTTTATCTGTTTGCATAGGTCCCACCTACCAGGAAGGATGGGCACGTACACGAAGAGGTACGACTCCTCAGTCTACCCTCATAGCCTTTTCGTTTAGTCTACCTAGCCGTCTAATCAACTGCCTGCATGCCACTTCTCCCATTTACTTCTCCATCGGGAACCAATTCGCCTCGGCTTCTTCACCTCCCCTTCGTCTTCATTTGCATCCAAACCCCACTGCGTTCACATTGTTTTAGCCTCTTTAAATAATCATCTACTACTTCAGTTAGACTAGCCATCTAATCCTCATTCTCCAAACCATAGCCATCCGTTCCAGCGGTTCCAAATGGCGAAAGAGATCGAGATGCAGGTTTTTAGCGTCCAACATGTCCTCGTCGAAGGATCGTTGTGCATAGTTGCCACCGTCACCGTCCACCCAAGGGTTGTTTGGCAGTGGATCAACAATGTATCCAACTCCCTCAAAAAGGTAGAGACGAGGGTCATCGGTCTCGACGCAGAGTACACGGAGCGTGCCCCTGGGAAGATCCAGCGCGCCGCCGTCCTTCAGCTATGCCTCAAAGATGATGTTTTGGTGTACCACATCATTCACTCGCCCTCCATACCAGGTGAGCTTCACGATTTCTTGTCTCGGGAGGACGTATACTTCTGTGGGGCAGCCATCGAAGGGGACAAACAGAAGTTGGAGCCGTACAACCTTGATTTGAAAAGCATCGCTGACCTACAAACCACAATCAAAATTCCTGTAGAAGATTGTGCTAACCAGACACCATCCCTATTCGACGTAGCAAATTTTCTGCTCGGTACAAATCTTCAGAAGGGTGACGAGACGGTGGCATTAAGGTCGTCTGGATGGGAGAATTATCCCTTGACGTATGAGCGGATAAAATATGCTGCCCTCGTTGCCCGTGTGAGTTTCGAGATAGCTGCAAGGTCCAAAGAGCTTGTTGCGAAGCCGTCTCCCACAGAGAATGAGAACAAGAAGAAGAATAAGAAGAAGAAGAAGAAGAAAACATTGCACCAGCAGGAGGGCATTATGGATGGATGAACTATTTCCTCTCTTGTAAAAAAAACTATTCCCTCTTGGTGTATATTGATATAGATGGACTATTTCGATGGTGTGCATGTCTTTGGAACAGAGTAGTAGCATGGGTCCGCTTCACTATAAGGAACTATTTATCCGCATATATAGATTTCACTGCTACTCCTTCTAGTGATCGGTATGCAGTGCATGTGTCCATAGACATGACAGCTTGTCCATGGAAGTTCAACTACGGCGACCATCACGTTTCATGTCATGATTCCCACGATGCCTCTCCAACCCACAGCACCACGCCCCCCGACGTGCGCCTCACCCCTCTCGGCCGCACCGCCCCTCTGCCTTTGTGTGCATGACATGTGGGCCACCTAAAATGCGGCGAGCATCAAGTTTCTACCACAGCCACCCGCGATTCCCATGACGCCGCTCGAACCCATGAAACCACACGTCCCCCTACCTGCGGCTCACCCCTCTTGGCCCAACTGCCCCTCTTCCTTCGGGAGCATTACATGTGGACCAGTCACCTATCGGGTCCACAGACAGCATGGTCCGCCTTTAACCGCCACGTGCAAGGTTCGTGCTATCTTATTCGATCTCACCGTGGTTCCATCGTACCAATTCATGCGGTGGCCCGTTGCATGGCTGATCCCAATGTTGGACAAAGGTTCTACGGGAATGGTGTCACCGTTTTAAATGTTGTGCAAATTGATGTTGGTACCCTCCCGTACATATGCAAGCCAATCTCCACTCGCACCGAGCCTAGCCTGTGAAATAGTGTGCAGGGGGAGAATTAGGAAATGGACACGGAAGTAGTCTTTAGAATGCATTTACTACGTGATCAAACTCATCTTACCCGCTCATCGGAGGAAATCCGAGTGCCCCTCAACGTCGGCATCTCAAGGGGCGTCAACTTGCAACTACGGCCACGCCGCGCTGGAGAGACCACAAAGGAAACATCCTCGTGCGTTCCAGGGAACATCAAGATGCATTTGTATGAGTAGTTTATCTTGTGAGAGAAAAGGATGAACGAGGGAAGGCCTCTAGAGATAGAGATGGACACTACTACTACCAATGTGCTGGCCCATGCGTTGCAATGGATCCAAACTAGTAGAATAATACTTGTTCACGTGCTTGAAATATAAACACTCTAGTTTTGATATACATGTTTTAGCAGACACGACAGCTTGTCCATGGAAGTTGAACCACGGCGGCCATCACGTTTCTTGTTTCTACCACTGCCACACCCACACGCGATTCCCACGATGCTGCTCCAACCCACGGCACGACGTCCCCTGACATAGACATGGATCCTTTGACGTGGCTATCACTGCCTTGCCCTGCCTTTCCTTCGCTAACAGGTGGGACCCATGCTTTTTGGTCCCACATGTCAGTGACAGAATTGTAGGATTGTTCGTGCCCCTCATCCCTCTCGGCCCCACCGCTCCTCTGCCTTTGTGTGCATGACATGCGAGCCAGCTGAACTGCGGAGACCATCAACTTTCTATCACAGACACACCCGATTGGATGCGGTTTGCCTGCTCCACTTCTGTGCTCCGATCCGTACTCCCGCACCATCGGATTTTCATCCAGCGGCTGTGACACATTTTGTCTCGGGCATCAATCCTCTGCTGGAGTACTTATGTACTACAAGTAGTACATGCCGGTGTGGCCATCTACGCCTTGTAACGCCTCGCCGCCCAGCTGTGGCACCCTGGCCACGGCCACGCCACCACCGGCCGGTTCATCTCAAATGAGTAAGTCGCGAACCACGCCACAACCATGATAATGACATGTTGGCGAGCCGCATCTAAGGTCCGCATGTCATTGACACATAGGCCGGGCACTAAGCCACTGAGGTTCAGTCCCGTGGGCCCCGAGAGGGAATTGTTACTCCTGCGGCAGGCCTTGTGGTGCTCCCGCAGTACGAGCTCGTGCCAAAACTGGAATTTGTTTCTTACTAGTACTACCAACTGGAGTAGTACTAGTAAGGTAAACGTGCATTGCACGCATGAGATTCTGGTGGTTTGTGCATTATGCTTCTACATGTGGAGTTTTCTGGATTCTAACATGTGGCAAAATCTGGTGGAATGTAAGGTTAGGCAAGTTTGATTAACTTAGGTGAGTGTTTGGTTCAAGCCACTCTTAGGCAAGCCACACTAAGGCCCCACATGACATACACACAAAAAATGTGGCAAGATTCCCTTAGGCTTGCCAACTTGTGGCTCTCATTTTGAAGAACTAATAACTTTGCCTAAGCTTAGTTGTGGCAAAGTTAGTCATGAATTAAGTTCAACCATGGAGCCTTCTAGATTATACATGTGGCAGAATCTGGTGGACGATATCCCACGGCAAATAGTGCTCGGATTTGCCATCTTTGTACCGTCGGATTGGCTTCATCCAACTTCCAACTTTCAAAGTTTTTCACACACTATATAGGGGGTATAGATATAGATGTGCCGGTCCGTTGCAATGGATCCAAAGTATATCTATTTAGTGGAGTGCACTCTAAACACATTATCTATTTATTTTTCTCTAACCTTCCGTAGCCATGCAACCAAGCCACATAAGCTTCATGGGTGCCCCCCACATCATATTATTCATACTACGTTGATTGAAAAAAAGATAAATCACCCAAAACAAGATCTTCCCATTTTTTGTTCCTACGATGTTGTGCTGTGCATGTACCTACTAGTTGTATAGTGGTACTACTAGTAATATAGTATTAGGAGTACAAACTTTTTACTAGTAGGAGTAGTACTAGTACGGAATTCTCCTACTCTATCAACGAGCCCTGTCTGACACCAAATTTCTTGGCTTCCGTGCAACAGCTAGATCTTCCCCTCGTTTCTGTTTTCCAACCCGGCGGCGGGCGGGGTGTCGGTTTGCTCAATGGCGGTCCCACATGAAAGTGAAAATGCTAGGCAACACGACTTCCCTAAGCTATGTGTCATGCCGGACGGGCCGTGTTGTACTCCCGATTCCCGGGCGTGTGGGGGTGCGACGCGAACGGGGCCGACCTTTTCCTTTTACTAGCTATGTGCCCGTGCATTGCGACGGATCCAATGTAGTACAATAGTAGTATTTGTGCACGAACTTGAAAGAAATCACTATTGTTTTGATATACTCCTAATATATTACTCCCTCCGTATCTAAATATTTGTCTTTTTTTTAGATTTCAAATGGAGTATCACATATGGATTATATAGACATATTCTAGCGTTTCTAGCAAGATGCCCGCGCGTTGCACAAAGTTAATGGAAAAGGTAAGCACAACTTATAAATTGACGGATGGAGTACTAGTTACAGTGATGCATATAATTAAGCAAAGGGATCGCACATGTCGGTATTGACGGGAACGAGAATACAACAACACAATAAGAATTAAGGCCATGATGATGCGATCGCAGTGGTGGTTACAGAAGGCAAGAAGAAAGATGGATCCACAAATGTACGACCTCCTCCTCCTCAACTTAGTGCGTCGGGCCACCGACCGGCGGCTAAGGAGCGGAGGCTTTTGTGGCGAGGTCGAGGTGCTTCTCAGCAAAGGCATCCAAGGCTTCCATCCGGTTGAGGAAGGCCAATGTCGTAGCGTCCTCACTGGCTTTGTAGATACCTATGTGCACGACTTGCTCGTACACGTGGATGTGTAGGTCGGTGAATTCTTGCAGGGCGAGGCGCCTCGCGGCGAGCGCGAACTCCAGGTGGACATTCTTCTTGGCGTTGGCGGGCAGTCGCATGGCCACCAGTGCTTGAAAGAGGTTCCGGCCATGGAGGCCGATTAGGGTGGCAGGCGATGAGGAGCCCGGGCGCGCGGGCTGGAGGAGTACGGCGATGTCGTCCGAGAGCTTCTTGTGGAAAGTGAACTTGTTGCTAGTGGCAACGATCATCTGGTCCAACTAAGAGTCGTAGTTGGCGTCGACGGTGGCCATCCACCAGCCAGTCTCCAACACCGTCTGGAGACGATCCTCGGCGCCATGCCGCAGGCCGGCGTCGTGGACCATTTGGCGCAGCCGCTGGCCGCTCACGTGCATCGCCGCCATGGGTCTGGAGTGAGCTCTTTTGCGTTTAGTGTAGGTGCTTAGGCAAATGCTTAGGTGCGTACGATGTGGTAGATGCATTGGAATGTAGGGGCGCCTTTATATGAGGGCAATGAGGGCAAACTGCGTTGCATTCACATCGTGCAGCCTCTTTTCCCGGACCTCCTCCCATTACTTCCCTCATGCATTAATTGAAGGAGGATGCATTGGCCATTCAACATATCGGGAACCTCTACTCCCTCCCTCGTCTGCATTAAAGCCGTATCGGGAACTGCGCCGCCCACTGTCAAATCGAATACTCCCTCCGTCTAGGTGAGTATTAAGTCATCTTATGAAAACCAAATAGTAAAGGGATAATTAGATTTATGCCCCTAGTTGTGTCCCACTCGTTTGTTTTACCCCTAATTCCCAAAAGTCACTGGTTCTGTCCAAGTCACTTTGCTCCTCTTATGCTTTTGCCCTATGACTGTTTGACTGTCAGTTTGGAAACTTCATAACTAATTCATACTAAATCAGAAAAATGCAAATAAGATACCAAAATGTTCAGAAAAACATCACCTATATGTCAGTGTCATTTGCATTCATGAAAAAAGTGTTGGAAAGTGCCCATCCGAGTTTTAGCTCTTATGCTACCACCATGAATAGTGAAATCTAAAAAAGTTCAAAAAAATTTGGTGGCAAAGAATGACAAATGTTTTAAGTGCCTGCCAAGTTTCATCAGGGAATAACATTCGTGGGTGCCGTGGCAAAAAAAAACAATCAACACTCCAAAATAGATTATTATTTTGCCACGACTTCCGTGAATGTCATTCCCTAATGAAACTTGGCAAGCACTTAGAACATTTTTCATACTTTGCCACCATATTTTTTTTGAAATTTTTTGAAATTTTTTAGAGTTTACTATTCATGGTGGTATCAAAAGAGCTAAAACTCGGATGTGCACTTTCCAACACTTTTTTAATGAATGCAAATGACACTGACATATAGGTGATGTTTTTCTGAACATTTTGGTATCTTATTTGCATTTTTCTGATTTAGTATGAATTAGTTATGAAGTTTTCAAACTGACAGTCAAACGGTCAAAGGGCAAAAGCATAAGAGGAGCAAAGTGACTTGGACAGAACTGGTGACTTTTGGGAATTAGGGGTAAAACAGATGAGTGGGACACAACTAGGGGCATAAATCTAATTATCCCAATAGTAAACACATAGGCGTGGTGCATTAACTCTCACGTTGTTTCTTATTTTTTGAAATAAATAGAGGAATGACTTGTATGCTTTTAATGACTTGAGACTACCAAACATGACATGCAGTGGTCAGTTCGTTGCACAAGAACAAATATAACCCACGTCAGCACACACACACATCTTATAGCAACACATCCAATGGCTATAAAAGATGAATGAGACCAAATTATATCTCATCTAGATGAGTTCTAGCAAAACTGTATTAATAATACTTAGGCTGGTCATAGTGGGGAGTAACTTAGACTAGTAGTAACATGTATATGTTACTAGTCTATGTTACTACCTCTATAGTGCATAGTATCATAGATTAGTATCGTAGGTGGTCTCAATTATTGCCATGCATGACACATAGTAGCATCGCATTTATTATGTTACGGTATCTACCTATGTTACTATAACCATCTTTCTCCTCTTTGCCTGCCACATAAGCATGTTTGTGAGTCCCAAGTGCATGTTGCTACTTATGTTACCCCCACTATGGCAGCCGTAGTACTCCTGCGCCATGTATCATATATTAGTATCATGTAGTACTTTATTTATTGCCATGTATGACACATAGTTCACGAGCGCTCTCTATATGTACCACCTTTTTTTTAATTTCAAGTTTTGCTCCATGGCGCAATCCATCGATACTACTACTGTACAAAAGTGAAGTATATACATTTTTTAAAAGGCAGGCGGGCGGGGCAGTCTAGCTCGATCGGTTTCAAGAGAGGCGAAGGCCTTTGTGATTTGACGGCTCATTAATGCTGTTAAATCGAATAGTACTGCGCCGCCTGCTGCACGCCCGACACCTCCATTAAACCCCTCCATTAAACCTGCATGCAAACCGAGAATCCTACTCCGGCCACACGTCCGTTCATGAGCGGGCCGGAATTAAACGCAACACCGGCCAAGCTCCTCCCGTCCGCCCTCAGTTTAAACGAGGCCAGACGCCGGCCAAGCTCCAACCGTCCGCCCTCTATTTACACGAGGCCAGACAGACAGCGGGCAAGAATCGCACCCCTCCGCCGCTCCCCCATTTCCTCCTTCGCTATTTTCTCCACCCTTCCGATTACTACCGATGAGCCGTTCTCCAGCATATTACCCGGCTGAGCCCTCCGGATACGGGCGAGGCCGCTCGGTGCTGCACCAACCTTGCTTGGCCCGACGGAGCCAGTTACCGCCCCAAGCAAGCGCGTAGTTCAGCAACTCGCTGCTCCAGTTCAGCTCGATGAGGAGTGGCGAGTTGCTCCACGCCGGTACGGGCGCCATCGCTGCCGCGTCGTACCGCACCACCAGTGTCTACGGTGGCCGTGCCTCCCGTGTCTGTGGGCGCGCCTCCCGTGCCTGCGGCAGCGCCATGTAGGCAGAGACAGAAGCCATGTGCGTGGAGAGCGACGAGTCGGTGGCCAGCTTCTCCGTGTCCGCCGCCATCATCGAGGAGAAGTAGAACACGGGAGGCCGCCGCCACTTGGGACCCATGAAGGCCACCAACGAGGCGACAACCGCGTTCAGGTGGTTTCTTTGCTGCTTTGTCTCTTCCGAGGACCTTCATCGACCCCGCAAGTGTCTGACGGACATGAGAAAGACAAAGGGATCCGCGGGCGGCCATTTAGAACTAAAATAAGTCTAGATATATCCATTTCTAGGACAAGTATTTCCGGACAGAGGGAGTATTAATTATACAAGAGAGCCGGATTGGCACCTCTTAGTTCATGTAAATGTAATGAAATCCATCATGTTTATATGAAGATCCAGCTTTTTTATATGAAATCCATCATGCTTATATGAAATAAGTCCGTGTTTGCACGAATTTCATTTGGTTGGTTAGAGTTGTAAAAATGTATGTTGCTGGCGTTTGATGTCGTCCTCCATGGAAGGAAGCGGGAGGAAATTTGTTGGCTGCCATTGGAGATGCTCTTTATGCTGGAAATAATAGAGTGACGTCCAATCCATTTGAGTTAATTGCCTGTATGATTGTCCTTTTATAAAAAGTTAATTGCATGTACAGTGTACACGTGACTTGCAGGGTGGCTACAACTTCGTACAGAAAGTTTAAAAGAAACAAGTCCATCCTTAGTATTATAAGTACTCTGTGGTTTCCACTGTCAGTACAGTAGCGAAAGAAGTACATATGAAATAAGTAGAGTAATATATATTATAAAAATCTAAAGTTAAAAGACAGAATTCGAACTCATGTCATCACGTTGCGAGCATCCGGCACTAACCAGCCCAGCACATTTTTGTTGTAGACCATGCTGGAGATATATCTCCATGTCTACTCTTATATATACTCCATTCGTTCCTAATTATTTGTCTTTTTAGATTTCAAATGGACTACCACATACGTATGTGTATGTAGACATATTTTAGAGTGTAGATTCACTCATTTTGCTACGTATGTATTTTCAGGAAGGGGTCAGATTGGTCCTTGATTTATTTATGAGGTATCCATATGGCACTGCACCGCCAAGAAAAGAGGGTAACATCAAAATTATGGACTACTTTTTTGAGTTGTTGGTAAGGTCCGGTCATAGTCACTTGTTGAAATCTCTAAAAAGACAAATACTCCCTCTGTCTGGAAATACTTATCATCAAAATGGATAAAAGGAAATGTATCTAGACGTATTTTAGTTTTAGATACATCTCTTTTTATCCATTTTGATGACAAGTATTTTTGGACGGAGGGAGTAGAAAACAGAGTTGGTGATGATGGTGTGCGTGCCATCCTGCAATATAGTCCGTCGGATTTTTATCTAACGGATAGGAAAGAAACTATGGCAATTTTGCAAAAATATACCCACACGTCTCTCTAGGTTCGCAAATAAGGTCTTCCCAAGTTCAGCCTTTTCTCTCACAAGATACACTACTCATACAAATGCATCTTGATGTTCCGTGCAACGCACGGGCAGCTAGCTAATTTCTTTTGAAATAGTTGCTGTGATAATTGGGTTGAAGTGATATATTTTATGTCTGCCCCGAATGATTCCAGATTCACTAGTAGTAACAAAGAAAAGGTTTCCTTGTTAATTAATAGAAAACAGGGTGAAAACTATCACATGAGGCTGGTAAAAACAAGGCACACTGGGTCCAGCGTCATTGTCACTATAGTTGTGCGCGCGCGAGAAGTCTACATATCGAGGGGGCTACCGAGCGAGGCACCGAGGCACAATGTTTGATAGAGAAACCAATTGACATATTATGATCAGATCGAGTTGTCACCCTTCTACTGTCATTGTTGGGGGGGGGGAGAGAGAAAGACGTATCGAGAGTGTGGGCAGAGGCACAACTAGCGAGTGTGTGTGTGTGTGTGTGTGTTTGAAATAGGAGTAGACAGATTATTATCAGGATTGATGTGCCACCCTACTCCTTCGGTGCTGGGTAGTGTGTGTGTGTGTATGTTTGAGAGAGAATCCAGTCGATAGATTAGTATCAAGATCGAGGTGTCACCCTACTCCTTCGGTGCAGGG
>NC_041391.1:253905068-253932883 GCF_002162155.2 Triticum dicoccoides
ATCTCTACTCTTATAAAAAAACAAAGTTGGTGATGATGGTGTTCCTGCGATCCTGCAATATAGGCCATCCGATTTATATCCGACGGACAGGAAGGAAAATATGGCAATTTTGCAAAAAGATACCCACACCCCTCTCCGCATTTGCAAATAAGGCATTCCCTCGTTCATTCTTTTCTCCCACAAGATAAACTTCTCATACAAATGCATATTGATGTTCCGTGCAACGCATGTGCATCTTGCTAGTAGGGAGAAGGAGTTTGTGTGACACATATCTAGCTATATTAAGGGATAGGTAGATAGCATATGTGTGAGAGACATTATTATACTTTGAGACATTAGTGGCTGTGGGTAGGCGGAATTAAAGGGGTGGGCGCGTTAGACATAGAGAGCGTGTGTGTTTCTGTGTGAGAGACTTGTAGGACGGGGTAGAAAGACGAATTTAACCCTGATGGAGGGAGAGAAATATAGGAAGTGCGTGTGTGTGATTCCGATGCCCACAGGCAAATGAGATATGTATGCGTGTTAGAGAGATTGCACAATTCATTCATGTATCACTATCTAGCGATCGTGGATGTGCATCGCTTGGACATAAGTCAATATCTACTTCGTATCGTGGCCAAAGGTACAATATCGATTCAACGCTATAAAGATTGGACACTCACATATCACATATTTTTCTATTTAAATAAACCTTTTGAGTTGTGCATGCGAAAGTTACAGTGATGTTTCTTCAAACAACCAATGTAGCTATCATGTACATGCACCATTGTTACTCTTGCATTCAAATTCATTAGTCTTGGATGATTTAAGTTTCTATTTTGAAGTAATATATGTAATATTCATGTATGAATTCAACGGGTACACAATTTATGAAATGGAGGCTATGTAATCATATGAGGTAAAACTTTTAAGTACCTAACTACAATATCCATTTCTTTTTGTGCGCCTCTACACTAACACGTCAACGCATTATGTTTAAAGTAAATAACCAATGGCACTAAATTATCTATTTACACGAGAAATACATAGGCTGAGCGTTTGATCCGTTTTTTGTGAACGCGCCACTACACCCGTACGATTGGCCGCGCCCTGTGAACGTCCAAGTTATCGGCGCATCATCCCGAGTTATTGTCTTTTTTTGGGTGGACTTCACACCAGTTATTAACTGCTGACGCGTGCCCCATGTACACAGTCTAGCATGACCTTCCCGCTAGCACGGTCCAAAATTATTTCAAACTGGATATGAACGATCCCGCGGGCGGCAAATCTCCCGCCTCCTTCTAAAATTTCCTCCACCTTAGTCTTTAGCATGTGAAATCCCCCTTTTGTCCTTGGTGCACGGAGACCAACAGTTACAATAACGCCCTCATCTACATGATAAGTCGGGGCTACTTTGGTAACTTCCGGTTCCCCCCACAACATGGCACCCCCATTTCCTCTTCCCCTCCCGCAAAAAAGACTAACTCCAAAGCACTAGAGCATCTTACATCACGCCGTCCATACTTCATCGCCCTTTCTCCCCTCCCCTCTCGAAACCCTAGACTTCTCATCCACCGGCGTACCATAGCCCATTAACTGTCAGCGACGTCCACCTCGCTGGATCTGCTTCTGCGGCCGCATCTACCCCTCCCACCTCCCCTAGAAACAAGTAGACTGCTCATCCACCACTGTACCACAGCCCATTAAGTGCCGGCTTTATCCATGGTGCTGGATCTGCTTCGCCAGTACACTCGTCAACCGCCGCGCATCTGCAGCGGCTCATTCGTACTCCCCACTGGAGACGCTTCGTCCATACCCCCCGGAGCCGCCCCACCGACGCCCCCGTCAACGGCCTCTGATCCTCTTCGCTGACACCTTCCTCAACCCTACCGGAGCTGCTTCGCCGACACCTTCCTCAACCCTACCAGAGCCGCTTCGCCGACACCATCGTCAACCCTACCGGAGTAGCTTCGCTTATACCATTCTCAACCCTACCGGGGCCGCTTTGCCAACTCACAAGTTCACGGCCTCAAATCCGCTTCCTCGCACCCTCATCCAACCTACCGGAGCAGCTTCTGACGCCCCATCCACGGCCGCAGATCCGCATCATCGACACCACCCTTAACCCAACCACCGGAGCATCTTCTGACGCCCCGTCCACGGCCGCAGATCCGCATTGTCGACACCATCCTTAACCCAACCACCGGAGCAGCTTCTGACGCCCCGTCCACGGCCGCAGATCCGCGTCGTCGACACCATCCTTAACCCAACCACCGGAGCAGCTTCACCTACGCCCTCGTCCACGGCCACAAATCCGCTTCGCCCACACAGTAGTCCACCATACCGGAGCTGCTCCACAAACACCCTACTCGACGGTTCTAGATCTCCTTACCGGACCCCGACAACCAGCGCAGCATCTTCACCCTCGATGTTTCTAACCTGATTCCCACCCTCTGGAGAGATGCCAAGCACCCGCCACGGCCTAGGTACTTGTCACCTTTAAACCCATCCAGCATCACCTGCCCGATGTACTTCAAATCAAATATAGTAACCGGTCGCTGTTACCTATTATGCAGCTGGCAAAAACTACAAGGACGATGTTTCTTCTGGATCTAACAGCTTGGCCAACCAAGATCCTGGACTGAGGCATTGCTATGATCTTGTAAGCACGTCTCTCTCTCTCTTGTATTGTTCTGTTCCTACCTGCGTGCTTTGCTAGGATTTTTGACCAGTAATCCCTCTGTGCAGACAATGATTTCTACTACTGGCTGCTAAATTAGATATGTAGATGTCATACATGATACTACCTCTTACCTCCGTTCCTAAATATAAGTCTATCTAGAGATTCCACTATAGGCTACATATGGAGCAAAATGAGTGGATCTACATTCGAAAATGCATCTATGTACATCTGTATGTGGTCCATACTGGAATCTCTACAAAGACATATATTTAGGCACAGGGGCAGTACATTACACAAAATCGTAGGTGGCATGTAGGAATTCTAGTGCACTACATTAGTCTCCCTTAGAGTGCCTGCTAGTCCAGCATACAGAGTCATGGCTAGTTGATGGTACGCACACAATCGTTAATTGGTGGTTTAAATATGCGCAAGGGATATGCAATGTAGTATCATGTAGAGATGTCTGAAATTAGCCGCGTCATCTTGCAGATAGGGTTACACAATGAAAAAGTACAAGATGCATGTGGCAATTTCATGGAACATCGCAAAAAAAGGAGAGGCAGCGGTGAGCCTATACAGTGTGCTATGGTACGCCACTCCTCCATTGCAATCATCGTGACATGTTATTTGTATGCCAGTTCTATTAGCCAAGTTTCTTAGGGATAGTTATTACGAGTTATCCTAAGAAAATAAGCACTTGTGAATATAAGCTCCATGTAATAAGCCAACTAGTTCTTTTCTTTGCGTTTTCAGCTTATCTTTGGTATGATCAGTGGAAAGTCTAGATTGCATTATATATTTTTCATTTGGCTGCCCATATGCAAATTAATTTGACTGCAAACATCACAAATTGAACCCAGTGCGGTAATTAATATGATAGGAAAACAGACCATCACTATTTGTTCAAAATGCAAATACAAAGATACCATCTACTTGGCACAATCTACTCTAGTCAATGTTTTCCATAGAGATCCCATTGCCTAATTTAAACAAAGAACGCATGACCCACATTTAAATGAAGAACAATCATTTATTGAAATTCGATGGTCCAAGTGGCTGGTTATTATCATATAGCACTACCACCTGAAAGCATCATAGCAGCAACAGGAGCTCATAGCAACTCATCATACAGTAGCAGCAGTCTACAATTCATCATATACTAGCAGCAGCTCATAGCAATTCATCATATAGCAGCAGCAGGAGCAGCTCATAGAAATTCATCATATAGCAGCAGCAGGAGCAGCTCATAGCAATTCATCATATAGCAGCAGAAGGAGCAGCTTGTAGCAACTCATCATATAGCAACAGTAGCAGCTCATAGCAATTCATCATATAGTAGCAGAAGCAGCTCATAGCAACTCATCATACAGCAGCATCAGCTCATAGCAATTCATCATATAGCAGCAGCAGGAGCAGCTCATAGCAATGCATCATATAGCAGCAGCAGAAGCAGCTCATAGCAATTCATCGTATAGTGGATCAGAATGAAAATTTGGCAAAAAATCAGAGGAGATCCTCACCTTGTTGGATGAGCTCATCCTTCAACAACACCTTATAGCAATTCATCATATAGTGGATCAGAATGAAAATTTGGCAAAAAATCAAAGGAGATCCTCACCTTGTTGGATGAGCTCATCCTTCAACAGCACCTCAAGGCCATGGCTTGGGAGGAGGGGAGGGGGAATAAGGTGCCTTCTGCTGCAGTGTGGCATCAGTCGTAGTTGTGCAGCGCCCGCTGGAGTAGTGTGTTAGACGAACCACAGTGGAGCAGTTGCCGGAGACCATGAGAATGAAGGGCGGCGCCAGAGGGAGGAGCAGCCAGGGAGATTTTCCCCTACCCGCTGGGCATGTAGCCTAGCTGGACATAGCATCGTCGAGGACCAGGCCAGATGGGACTAGTGTCGACGGCTCGCTGGAGGAACCCTAGTGCTGCAGGCAGGGGATCGAGGTAGAGGGAAAGGGGAGAGGAGATGCAAGTGGGCAGGGCAATGAATGCTTGCGTGTTTGTTTTTACTTGAGGGTCAGGTGTGACACGGGTGTCAGCAGTTGCATTTTGAGTGTAATATAGGCAGACAACAGAGTCATTTCACTATTCCCCTTCCCTTCAATTTTTACTAAGGTTCTACCCAAAACACCCCCTCCAAAGCGAAATTAGTTAAGCCCAAGCCCATAACTCAAAAATGACTTCTTTACATCTTTTATGGCTTATTTTGACAATATGCCCTGAAAAGGCGGAATCGAACTGGCCCTTAACCTGCAATTCAATTGTGCGTGCAATGATGCATCACTCCTTCCTGCTATCTGTACATTTAGGCATCATCATACATGGCATAACCTAATACATGTGCATTCCATTGTAGAATCTGGAATATGCAATGTTTATGTTAGTTCATACGTTGCACATGATGTTTAAATGCCCCTTAAATCTGGTCAGTCAAGTGATGGTCTTTAAGCCTCCTTCTTTGCTTCTTTTCTTGATATGTAAGATTTGCTCACACATCTGTTCAATTGCTTTTTTGCATCAGCCAGCCATACTAGGACTGTTTGCTTTGATTACTTGTTGTTCTTGACCTAACACTCTAACAGAGCTTGTCAATGATTTAAACACTAAGGTCTGATGTAGTGGGGCCTTGCCTAACTCATAGGTGACATAAAGGTTTGGCTGTACACTACGATAAGCTCTCTAAGAGTACCTGGAGATCCAGTTCGAAGGTATGCCTAGTTTTTACATAGTGCAGACATAGTAAATGCTCATTTCATTGTGTGCAAGTGCAAGAGATGCGGCATGTTTCATTATGTGGTGTTGTTTTGTTATAATCTCATCCTTTTGTGTTCACAGACTGGAATGTATGCATATTTAGCTTCCAAGGAGACGAGTAACTAGTTTGTGTCACCTTGCAGAGGGGGTGCAATGAAGATAAGATTGAGGATTTCCATGTACAAGATGTTAGGAAGGAGCCTTGCAAGAGAAGTAGGAGCTGCGCTGAGCCTCTTCAACCTGCTAAGGTAAGTCACTGTATGCAACTCAATAGTTCAATTCCTTGTTTGTTTCAGGCATAGTTAATTTTCTCTTTTCAATTGCTTTATTTGTCCTCACTTAATGAGATGCCCAAATAATCATGCCTAATGTTCGGTACTTGTATCACTATTAGTTGACATAATTAAAGGCCTTACCATTTAATTACTCTACCGAAGTGTGCCTGAAGCTTTGAAGTCTATTAACCAACTATTATTGCATGAGGCTCACAATCTAGTTTATACTATGCTAATGATTGCATAGTTTTGCCTGCTGTAGTATGTTTGTATGAAACCCTCTGTTGTTCATTATGCTCCCTAAGACTTTAATTGAGGTACAGAATGGCCAACTACTTGCTTACTTATACGCAACGTGCTGTCTAAATTTGTAACTTGTCTGTGTTTTTGATTGGGCCCCAACATCATGCTCCTCTTGTGAGCTAAGAGGGATTTCTATATGCAGGCTGCACAGACTATCTTTTTTATAATTTTTAAAATATCACCTGCTTATGCTTCATGACGTGTAACATTATTGTTAGTCCTGTTTTGCCATGTAGTACAAAATAGTGTCTTGTTTGCTTCACTGTTGTAACTATATTTTTTCCCTAGTCATGTGTACTTATAGAAACATTTCAGGATGAAGTGACATCAACAAAAAAATATGCGAGCAGTTCGGCATGGCCGTTACCGAATGATTAAGGATTGGAATTGGAATGTGCTGATGTTCTCGAGCATCAACTAGAGGTGGTAAGAGAACGTGTACATGATTGTCAACGTATAATCAACAAGTTGAGACTGGACATGCAGGTATTAGATGCAGGAGTCAAAAAATGTAACAAGACACCGAGGTAACCATGAAGGAATTAGAGATTTTGCAGACTGAAATTTGTGCTATCTGAATCTGGCCAATCCTATTTTCTGAAGAGATTATAGTTCAAATGGAGTTAAGTTGATGCGCGTCCATGATGTATGAGCTATATTTGCCCAGTGTATGTAATTTGCTATTTGTGTATGCTTTATTATCACCTGTGCCGAACCATAATGCCCAGTAGGTATAATCGGCTGTGATTTCTTTATTGTATAGTGTAGGATTATTCTACCTTTCTATGCCTTGATCTCTTTGTTGTATAGTGTATGCTTTTTAAGAGGTGATAGTATTGAGTAGGATAATTCTTTGAATATGATATATCGTTCAAACAGGGGACAACTCGCCTGACCATGGGCCTTCATGGGCCGTCGGACCCATGGGCCTTCTACGTCTCGTAGGATCCATGGGCCTTCTACGTCTCGTAGGATCCATTGGACTTCTATGTCTTGTAGGATCCATGGGCCTTCTACGTCTCGTAGGATCCATGGGCCTTCTACGTCACGTAGGATCCATGGGCCGCCGACTCATTTATGGGTCTTCTACGGGCTTTTAATGGGCCGTAGACGGGCCTATATTGGAAATCGTACATTTTATGAGCTGACCATAATGGGCTGTTAATAGGTCGTATTTGGTGATGCTATGAAAATGGCCCAACAGACTAAAGGACCACAAACGGGCCGACTGTAACGACGGGCTGAATTTGGGCCACAAGAAGAAAATGACAGTAACCGGCTGTAAGTAACCGAATGCTGCAAATGAGCCCAAGAATAAATGGGCCCTTAGATGGCCGAAAGTTAACTTGGGCTGGAAACGTCCCAACGGAATAACGGCCCGTTAATGGGTATAAAGTGTTACACTATTCATTACAGGCCAGTTTTAGCACGGGCTGCTAATGGGCCAAGAGTTACAAAGGGCCTCATATGGGCCGAAAGACGTCATGTGCCATACATGGGCCAGAAGTGAAAACAGGCTGGAATCATATTGGATGGCCCAGATGACACTACTGGGCCTAATTCGCATAGGGCGTAACGGGCCTTGTGTTAGCGGGCTGTAAATGGGCTATATGCTAAAAGGCTTTCCATGGGCCGGCCCGCCAACTTTTGACCAAGTCAAACGGGCCGTCCTTTTCACAGGAATGGCCACTGTTGGGCTGTGCCACGTGTCGACGTATCATAGGCGCCTTTTGTCCAGTGAGTGGATGACATCTGTCCCAATGATGAGCCGACACGTGTTTCCTCCATCCAATGATGATTTTACATGTGGAAAATCCCCATTTGTCGGGGCTGTTAACGGGTTATCGGATCCAAAAGCCGACCCGATAGATGAACAGCGTTCCGTTATGGTGGATGCCACGTGTCGGTCACCCTTGACGAAAGCACTTCTGTGACGCACGATTTATCATCATGGAAGTGGACACTTCCGTGATGATAATTTTGGTAATGTCATGGAACACTTCTATGACAGCACAGGTATGACTATCTTGATTCTGTCATAAATTTGTCATGGATGTACATGCATGACAAAAAACGCGAACTACTGTGACGAACACGTATCATCACGGAAGTGTATTTTTTTGTAGTGTTGTCGCTTGGGTTCGGAAAAGCGCCGAAGAGTCTGCTTGACCGGCTTATATCCCTTTAGTATGTTTAGGCTATGTTCGGCTAGCCTGCGTGGGATACCTGGAATGTCTGAAGGATGCCAGGCGAAAATGTCCTAATTCTCACGTAAGAATTCTCGTAGTGCGGCGTCTATTGTGGGGCTTAGTTGTGCCCCAATTGATGTTGTTTTTGTAGGGTCCGTTGGGTGGACCTGGAATTTGACTATTTTGGTTGCCAGTTTAAAAGAGGTGGACTTGGGTCGTTTGTCAAGTATCACGTCGTCCCTGTCTACTGCGGTGCACATCGCAGTTAACTCTTCGGGCATGAGGGCTTCGTATAATGCCTCCAGGGCTAGTGCGGCACTTTTATTTTGGCGCGGAGTGCTATGTCCGGATCACTGGCTAGAGTGATGGTTCCATTGGGCCCCGACATCTTGAGCTTCATGTACCCGTAATGGGGTATAGCTTGGAAGCTTGTGAATGCGTCCCGCCTCAAGAGGGTGTGGTATCCACTGCTAAACGGGGCCACTTGGAATGTGATTTCTTCGGAGCTATAATTCTCTGGGGTGCCGAATGCCACATCCAGTGTGATTTTCCCTGCACATCGTGCCTCCTGGCTACAGATGATTCCTTTGAAGGTAGTGCTGCTTTGCTCAATGCGGCACTTATCTATTTCCATTTTGATAAGAGTTTCCTCATAGATGAGGTTTAATCCTCTACCGCCGTCCATGAGCACTTTAGTTAGACGGAATCCGTCCATGATTGGACTAAGGACCAAAGCGACTTGTGCTCGGACTGTTCGGAATTGAGGTTCGTCGCTGGCGTTGAAGGTTATGGTCGTATCGTTCCACGGGTTTATTGCTGCGACGTGGCAGACTTCGGCGAGGCTGCAGAGCACTTGCTTGCGCCTGTTGTTTGAGGCGAAAGTCTCGAAGACTGTCAGTACTGTATTGTTATTTTCTGTGGGATGGTTCTCTGCGGTACTGTTAATGAGAAGGTCCTCGCCGCTCTTGGCCACCTGCCGGAGTATCCAACATGCTCTAAGGCTGTGTGTTGGTATGGTGTCCGGTGTGCTGTGAATTTTGCATGGCCTATTGAGCCATCCCTCCAGTACGGTTCCACGCCCCGTCGAGGGCATTGGCTTCTTTGTAATTGGTTTGGTTGACTTGCGAGAGCGCACCCTTTTAGTTTGGACAAGGGGTTAACTTAGGGCCGGAGGATCCCAGAATTTTGTTTGGGTTTTCCAGGCGCTTTCCATCGCACACTACTTCTGTACTATGGCCGCCATGTCTGCAAAGTGTGCGAGGTCATGGTGACTTATGGCATTGAGAATTCCCTTGTCCGTGCAATTTTTATGAAAGAATGAGATTGCGTCTTCCTCGTGACAGTCCTTAACCTTGCTCAGAAGTGGTGTAGTATCTCTTGGGGCTCTTGTCTGATGTGGGAAAGATCACTTGTGTCTGGGTGGGTGGGTAGACTTAAGTCCACATCCTGACCCAATCTGGGACCCAGGGGAGAAGGAGCTCCTGAGCTTGGCAGCTTGGGCTCCAGGATGTTGCCCAATATTTGTGGCCCGTTGCCCGATTCTAATTTCGGATCCTGGGCCACGTACTCCCATAGACGGGTATCCTCTCAGAGAGCTCGAGAATCCGGACATAGTTTGTCCTCAAAATAGAGGAAGAATTGCTATTTTGTTCCTCCACCACTGCTATCTGATGGGAGACCGGCGGAGAGTTAATCTCCCTTAGGTCGGGTTTAAGCCCAGTCCGATCATAGTCCGTAGCGACTCCCATGGCGGCGATGCGATTGAAGAGCTCGTTTAGGGAGGAGATCTCCATTGGATCCATCTGCTCGGTGAATTCCGGGCTAACGTGGAGGTTGTTCTTGATGACCTATGTCATCGTCAGCGCAGCGGCCGAACGGGCCGCCATGATGAAACTGCCCAGCCGAAGAGTTTGGCCTACAGCCAGGGATCCTCCGTAGGTGATGTTGTCCTTGACAACGAGGCGAGCCACCAAGCCTTATCGGGACGGCATAGTGGAACTCTCAATGAAGGTAATACCCTACTTCCTGCTTGACGATGAATAATGGTAACAGGAGGCTGTGCGTCTAAGGCTAATGGTAACAGGAGGCTGGGGACATGATGTTTTACCTAGGTTCGGGCCCTCCCAATGGAGGTAATACCCTACTTCCTGCTTGATTGATCTCGATGATATGAGTATTACAAGAGTTGATCTACCATGAGATCGTAGAGCCTAAACCCTAGAAGCTAGCCTATGATTATGATTGTTGTTGTCCTATGGACAAAACCCTCCATTTTATATAGACACTAGAGGGGGCTAGGGTTACAAAGAGTCGATTACAGAGGAGGAGATCTACATATCCGAATTGCCAAGCTTGCCTTCCATGCAAAGGAGAGTCCCACCTGGACACGGGACAAAGTCTTCAATCTTGTATCTCCAAAGCATATAGTCCAACAGTCCGGCCAAAGTATATAGTCCGGCTGTTCGAGGACCCCTTTATCTAGGACTCCCTCACTCGCCGCAGGGCCTGTAAGCTCGTAGAAGCAAATATTCAGCATTGGCCCTGAAAGCATAGAGACGACAATCTTTTTACATGAGGGGCATCCCCTCCCAAAATGCTCATACAACCTTTGGGGTCGTGCCCGAGCTTCTGTATGCAGGATAAACAGCAGAGAAACACAGGATCAGTCAGACATATCGCTCACCGCGTACCCCAGACGCCTCCAGATGAATCGCTGGCACTGCTGTCGCTGTCACTGGCATCACCATCACCATCACCGGCACCGCCGTCACCACCATCGACCACGTCTCCTTCGTCCACCACAACTACCACCCCGTCATCGTCGGAAGCAAAGGCCCTAACAAGCGCATCCACGTTGACCTCCACCCACCGCGCCAGGTTGCCCCGGATGGCCTCAGGCACCGGGGCGATGGCGGCGTCAAAATCAAAGTCGGGGTAAGTGTTCTGAAGATGGATGAAGACGCAGGAAAACGCGTGCCCAAGCAGGCTGCGACTGCTCTTCCTAGCAAGCTGGTGAGCTCACTTGAAGCGGTTCTCCATGCGCGTCACCACATCAGTGACGAAGCGGAGATGACCGACGTAGTCGTTCACATGGGGATGCGGGGCGTTCTCGTCGCAGATGTATCCCAGGGCCGCACTGGCCCTGTTCCTAAGGTCCTTGAGCATGAGAGCGTGCACATGCTCCAATGTCCGCCATTGAAGCACTTTCTCCCTGTTCTGCTGCACGATGGACTCGGCGTCGGCAACCCGCTATTGAAGACGAAGCAGCGCAGCGTGGGCAAAGGCCAGCTCGGCCTGCGCCGAGGCCAGGGCGGCTGCGGCGGCCTCCGCGCGCTGTTCCGCTTCAGCTAGCCTGGACCTAAGGGCGGCAGTCCTACCCCCAACCTCGGCTTCAACCAGCTTCAGCTTCAAGTCATACCTACTCGAAAGATCTGCGCAAGCCTCGGCCACGCGGCGGTCGACCTCTTCCTGGACCCGAGCCTCGTGCGCGCCAACGACGACCTCCGCTTGGGCAACCTGGCGCTCCCTCATCTCCAACCGCTCAAGCTCAAGACTGCGCTCGGCAGCTTCCAGCGTCAGCGCTTCCTCAAGCTTCAGGACCTTCCCCTCCTCGACGTGCGTCCCCCTCAGCGAAGCAAGGGCAGGTAGGTGCGACTCCACCTGCTGTTCCAAGGAAGCGCTCTAGGCTTGGAGCTCCCACGTGCGCTTCTCAACAATCTCGCGACGACGGTCTGCTTCCCGGGCCTCCTCCAAAGCTTGGGAGCAGGCCTCATGCGAGGACGCAAGCGACGCCTCGGCCTTCGCGTTGTCAAGCTCGCGCTGGTGGCACCCGAGGTTGATGGCCACCTTCAGTTTATGCTGCCCCTCGATCAGCCGTAGGCCCACGGCTTCAAGGCGCGCATCTACATCCGCAAGTTCTCCACCAAGCTGGCCCATCGCGTCCATCGCCTTTTGGAAGAACTCATGGCGGACGATGCTTCATTCGCGCGCGAGCTTGAGCGCGAACCTGATGTCGTCCCCCGTCACGGGCGCCATCGGCGGGATCCGAAGCGGTTCGCCCCCTCTTGGCAGGGGGCTGGGGGCTGGCGCCCCCATGGTCGCTGGTCAGGCCCCGCAAGGGACCCGGACCGGCGCAGGCTCACCACTTGAAGAGGAGCCCATGATTGACGCCAACCAGCTGCCGTCCACGACCAGAGGAGGAGCCCTGGGTAGGCTGGCCGCACTCCAGGCAAGGTTGCGAAGGAAAGGCGGCAAGGGCAAGGGCTCAAGGCACCTTGCAGGCAGGCTTGCTTCTCCGGCTGACCCCGCGCCAGGGGCGGCGTGCATGCTTGGGGCGCTCAAGGCTAGCGAGGAAGGCAAGACCACAGGAGGCTGCTTCTCGGGAGACTCCGCGGGCTTGGCAGGAGGGGTCCTGAAGAGCCACAGTCAGGAGGGGAAGCAGCGATTGCGGAATTACAAGGATAAGGTACTTACCCGTCTATGGCGATGTACTTCCTATGTTTCAACGGCCGGATGGTGCCACCACTGTAGCTCGAGGACTCCTTCCTCTTGCGGAGAGCGGCGAGGTCCACGCGATTGGCCAAGGCGTTGGATGTGGGGGCCAGCGCGGGGCGCGGCTGGAGAGGCACCCAGGCGGTTGACCTCAAGAGCACCAAGGTGGGAAGAGCAACCGGCCTCCGCCTCATGCTGGCTTGCCGAGGTCTCAAGAGATTCGGACTTGGGAGCCGCAGACTGCATCTCCCCCTCAACGACCGCCTCAGGGCGAGCCTCACGGGTTCCTGAGGATGGCGCCTTGGGAACCTCGAGCGGCGTTGGCACCTCGACACTCACGCCTCTGGCCTCAAGCGACGCTTGCCTCCCTGCGTCCATTATTGGGGAAAGCTCGATGCTGGCGCTTTGGAGGGGAGCCACGATGACAGGATTCTCAATAGGCCTCACAAGGCTAACCAGACGTAGCCCCCATTCTTTGGGAAGGTATCTGCCCCGCGAACTCAACCCTGTTCGAGCAGAGATTCAAGAGACAACCTCCTTGCGTCATATCCAATGGTGAGGGGTTGCCAGTCAAGACTTCAAGCACCGTCCTTTGCACTTCGAGCAAGAGCACGGACTCCTGAAGCCTCATGCGGTCCTGGTCTCCGGTCAGGGCCAACATCGCCCGGGAATCGTGTTGGAGAGGGGCAATGCAACGTCGGAGGAACTCCATCACCACCTGGGGCGCAGTCATGCCAAGGTCTTTCAACCTCTTCAACCGGAGCGAGACAAAGGAAAGGCGAGGGCTCGCTAGCTTCTCGTGGCCCCACCCGGAGTTGGGGATGGCGGGCGACGATGGAGATGAGAGCAGGGGGCTGAGCACTCCAACATCCACGTACACCCACCGCCTCCGGAACCCGCTCGTGGATGGTGGGAGATCAAAATCAATCCCCGAGGTGGTCGTCTCTGACACGGCCTGGAATCTCAGGCACCTCAAGCACTGCGAGGGGTCGGACAGATGCAGCGAGAAGAAAAGGCGCAACAGGGCAACGGAAGGAGCAATGCCCACCATGGCCATGCAAACAAAGGCGAAGACGGCGAGAAGGGCAACGGATTGGGGATCAAGGTGCAGCATATGAATCTGGTAATGGGAAAGCACGGCGTTGAAGAAGGCAGAGAAAGGGGGAACCAGGCCAGCCCACAGGGCGTCAATGAAGAACCAAACCTTAGTGGTTGTCCTGTTAATAGAGAGTCGGGACGCAGGCCAAGCCACCTTCCCTCCCCACTCGTTGAAGCTGGAAGCGAGTGCGGGGTAGACCTTGCCCATGGCCTCCCGGTTGAGCACCCGCGATCGGCCGATGGCGGGCTCGATTGTCAGGTGCGGATTGGCGCCATGGCAATGGAAGGGACTGAGCTCGAGCCAGATTGGAAGCAGGATCTGGAGCTCGCGGAGGAAGGAAGGATAGGAGGCATGCCGCCTGTGAGGAGGAAATAACTATGTAGGGTGTCGTGGCCGCCTAGCCGACCAGATATTGGAGCAGCGTGGGGAAGCGGAGACACCCACGTCAAATCAGTCGCCACATGTCGACTAAGGCCACAGGCTGTTGGGGCTCGCGGCGCTCCGCAATTGCCCTTTGGCTTCGTCGCTAAGCCAAGTCCGAGCGCGCCTTGGGCCCGGGGCCACTGTCGGCGTTCTGGAAACGGGGGTCCCCAGACTTGCCTTCCTGCGACCAACGGCGTGGCTCCGCCAGTGGCCCAGTATGGCCCACACTACTAGGAAAAGGGCTATAGATGATATGGCCACTAATGGCGCACCAGACATGTGGTGCGCCATTGCTATATACTAATGGCGCACCATGTGTTGGTGCGCCATTAGTGTCCAAATAATAATGGCGCACCACACACACTGTGTGCCACTACGAACAATTTTTTTTATTTTTTTTTCAAAACTAGTAATGGCGCACCAGGGGATAGTGCGCCATTACTAGTTAAACTAGTAATGGCGCACCACACCCTCGGTGCGCCGCTACTAATTTTTTTCATTTTTTTTATTTTTTTTTGAAACTAGTAATGGCGCACCGTGTGTGTGGTGCGCCATTACTAGTTGAACTAGTAATAGCGCACCACTCCCACGGTGCGCCATTACTAACTTTTTTTCAATTTTTTTTGAATTTTTTTCCCATGTGATATGTGGTCTAGTCGTTGGGAAAATTTACAAATATGAATTTCGACTTTATTTGCAAAATCTCTCTGGAATTTGTAAAATGGTACGAACTTGGATTAAAAAGTTTTTTATATGAAAAATCATCTACTCAAAAAGTTACATTCGAATTTCCAAAATCCTCAAAAACCTAACAGAAAAAAGTTACGAGGCTTTTAAGATCTAGAGGGGAAAAATGGAAAAAAATTCAAACTTACTAGTGGCGCACCATTTGCTAGGTGCGCCACTAGTAACAGAAAAAAAATTAGTTTCGAATTTTTTTGGAAAGCTTTTTCAAAATATGATATGTAATATGAATGGAAGTTTGAAATATTTTTTCAAAATTTCATCACACTCATGAGCATGAATAAAGTCCTAGACATCAATAAGGTTTAATAGGATTAATATGATAGATATATCAACAAGTGCCTGTTAAGTTAGGTGGTGCTGGGGTTGGATAAAACTGCAAAGTTAAGCGTGCGCGGGCTGGAGTAGTGTGAGAATGGCTGACCTTCCGGGAAGTTTGACCACTTTGTGCGATTTGACTTCAGATTAAGCATATTGACCCGATATTAAGAAAAAAAAATCTGAAAAAAAATTGAAAAAAAATTTGTTAGTAATGGCGCACTTCTATGTGGTGTGCCATTACTAAGTCAGATAGTAATGGCGCACCGTGTGATATACTAATGGCGCACTCCCTGGTGCGCCATTAGTATCTGGTATACTAATGGCGCACCAGGGGTGCGCCATTAGTATGAATTTCTAATGGGGTGGTTACTAGCAGGTGCGCCACTAGCAGGCCTTTTCCTAGTAGCGCCGTCTTCGTCAACCAACACTCGAGACCCTCGCTAGGGGCCGAGCCTCGCAAGGAGAACGACACAAGTCCTCCTTAGGAGTGGTCTCACCAGGCAAGCTCGCGAGGGGGGCGGAGAGATCAAGGCAAGGGGTACCTTGTGAGGTTCCCGTGATGCAAGCCATGTTGACCAAGGCCAGGCGGGCGCCAGGCAGGCGCCAGCGCGCGCTGTGTCCTCATTTCCCCTTTGGTGCTAAGGGGGCAAGCGCAGGCACAGAGTACCGAGGCATCAGCTAAAGGTTTCCATATTGGTGCAACAAGACCAAGACCAGCAGGATGGCAGGACGGAGCTCATCATGTAGCCCAAGATGGCGTCACCACCAGTGCCTTTGGCAGGCGAAGACCACCTTTAGTCAGGATAGCTTGTACTAGCTGTCCCCTTTCAAATTGGCCATTTTTGGATCCCTTCCCGCTCAATATTTGGGGAGAGGACCTGGGCCTCTATAAATAGGACTAGCCACCATAGTAGAAAGGGACCGAAAGCAGAACATGTAGAACACCACACCAGCTCAAGAACACCTCTCCTCAGGAGGCTATTCTTCCCTTGTACTGTTCATCATCAGCCAAAGAGGCAATCCACCATCACCACACAGGAGTAGGGTATTACACCACAATTGTGGCTTGGACCTGTATAAATCTTATGTCTCTTGTGTTCTGAATTCAGCGAGCTAAGCTTAGAGATCGCGGCGAGGCTGAGAGCGAGATTCGGTAGGGGGAAATCTTCGTGCGCACCCGAGTGTTCGAACCTCAAGGGTTTTGCCGGAACCCTAAATCCGACAGAAACCATCGTGTTTATGTTACTAGACAAAGAGGAGAGCGGTACGGTCAGCTACTTTTCCATAAAAAAGGAGGAAAAGAAGAACACTACTCGGAGGAAGAGACAGACTAAGTCATGTCACAGCTGGATTTTTGGCCCTTTCTTTTTCTTTTGTTTTTCCGAGGTTTTTGCGTGAGTTTTCTTTTTCCGTGGCTTTGTGGTCTGGAAACTAAAGAAGATGACCTCTTATTTTCTTCCGAGTGGCTTGTCATATCCAAATCTTTCCCTATAACTTTCCATTTCCATCCTAGCCAAATCCCAATATTCTTTTTATTGGGAATATTCCTTTTCTATTAAAGGAATAACTCGAATTGCCCTAGGTTGTGAAGCAACCTATATCTCCCTCACTCCTAAAATTCCCAAATAATTCTCATAAATTTTCTGGGTCATATCTTGAACAAATATGGCAAAACGTTTTATTGCCATTTTCAAAAATAATTCCCCAATAATTCATTTCCTATTCTGCCCTAAATGGCACTTTGTGAAGGAAGTGTCATTTATATTTCTCCTTTTGACTCCCAACCTTTTTGGGCATGTTTATATGTCGAAATAATTGCCCCATGCACAAGTTCAAATTTATTTGCCTAGCCAATCTTCCTCAGTGAATTTTCAAAGTTTCTGTCTGACAGAAGGCTTTGTGAAGGAAGTACTAGCTAGGAGTACCCAAATGAGTTGAACTTTTGCACACTTCTGAATGTGCTCATATTAACCCCTTCCACCCATTTTAAGCCCCATCCAATTATCTATGTGAGCACATGAGCAAATCTTTGTTTCTGGCAATATTTTCTGGTTGTGAAGCAAGTATATTTTATATTGCTTCAAAAATCCTGATAAATTACCTGATCATTCTTCTGCCCATAAAACATCTCTCCACCCATTTTGGCCTCATTTCATTGAGCCATTTGACCACCATATTTATTCCAAGTCTCTGTCCAGAGGAGATGTTTGTGAAGCAAGTGCTATTTTGGTTTGTCCATTTTCCATGAGCTTTTTACAGCATCATCATATGACCTAATGGCTAAGCTTTGCCCAATTTGTGCTCAAGTGGACACTCCATGTGAGTGCACCTTCATTATTTTCATTTCTGGTCAGATTATGTGGTTGTTAAGCAACTACATTAAATCTTTCTCCAAATATCCTCCAACTTACCAGGATGAAAGTCCTTCTTTACCTCAACAAAGAAGACAAACTTTTTGGCCTCAAGCATATCCCTGTTGACCACACTGAGCTGGTAAAGTTTACTGCAGTAAACTTCAGAGCTCACTAACTTTTTACCAAAGAGCCTCTTTCCCTTAGTTACCACCTCAGTTGATATCTACCCAGGAAGGACTTACCACTAGACAACGTTTTCCAGCTGTTTGCCTCTCGGACATGCCAGCACTGGTGGTGACCACCGTTTTGTCATGCCATGAGCGCGTCCAGTGGTCGTTTGTGCTCGGGCCCCTCCCCCTCTCGCTGTCTTCGCGCCCGTGAGCATGTCCAGTAGATTGCCCTCGTCATCGCTGCTCCGATGGACCCCTCTGCCCCTCCGGAAGCTCGCTCACCGACGCTCGGCAACGAGCGCCCACGGGAGCACAGTGCTCCAACATGTTTTAATGGTGCTCGGCCTCTTCTCCTACCCCCCCTCTTAGCCTCCTCCTCCTCGTGAGCTCTCTCCTGCTTCCCGCCCGTCGTTGGCCCCGAGCCCATGCGCGTGGGCACGCGTCCATGGCGCCGGCCACGTCCGAGCTCACCTCGAGCCTTGCCTCGCCCCTCTAGCCCTCCCCGTCCACTCGCTCGAGCTCCAGAGCCCCTCCCCACCTCTCTCTGCCGCCATGGCCGCCGCCTCGGCGCGGCTAGATTAGCCCGAGTCCGAACCCCTCCCTCGCTCCTTCCACCACCAGTGAGATCCACTCACTCAAGTGCCCTTGCCCATGCCCTTTCCCCCTTGCCGTAACCACCATGGCCGTGAGCTCCATCTCCTCCCGAAGCTTCCTCCGTCGGAGTCCATGCCCTGCCCGACACCTTCCTCTTTGGCGTGTGCTACTGGCTCAGGCCGACGCAGCTCTCCGCGCTGAGCTCGTCGGTAGGCGGAGCGTCGCCGGAGGCCCTCTATGGAGCCAGCTATCGCCGCCCGACGCCGGCGGCCTCCCTCTGCCTCACGGGCGAGCGAGAAGAAGACGACGACGACCCAGCTGGCCGCGGGCCCCGCCAGTCAGTGGCTGGCTGTTGACCCCGCGGGCCAGCGTGGATAAGTGACGGGCCCCACCCGTGGGACCCGCACGCGTCATCCCCGCCACTATTCATTTGGATAAGGTGAAAACGTATTTTCCAGATTATGTTTTCTGTTTTTCCGTTCAGGCCCCTTTTCGAAAATCTTTTCATTACAGATAGGTCCCTGGCAATAAAACCTTTATATCTTTTTATCCGTAACTCCGTTTGAGGTGAAACCAACGCCCACTTCTTCGTTTCGTCGAGCCCGTTCTATTGGTCATGTTTTAACTATGGTTTGACATTGTGAAAATGACCCTTGTGCCCTTGCCCTTATTCAGCCCCCTCCGAGAGAGAACGTTTTCTGGTGAATCTTTCCACGGCTTCACCGCACTTCTCCCCGGTGCCTTCTTCATCCCTAGGCAAGCCACAATACCCAATTGCATGATAGTCATGCTGTAGCTATGGTTTTCAACTTGAATCTTTAATAAATGTTTGCTTGTTGAAAAGTTGGTTATCGTTGCCGGTGATGTTTAGATTTGCATGTTCAATTTTGTGCTATGTTGTCTTATACTATGTGATCATGTTATACCTGCTAGTATTACCTTTCGTACGATTATGCTGGTTAGTAGTACATGTTGATGTTGGAGATGGTCATGGTAGTCAGTATGCGATGCTCGCTGCATATGATTTATTGCCGATATGGTGGAAAGTTATGTGATACTCTCATGGTGATGTTGATATCATGTTCATGTATTTTATCACGGCTCAGCATTTTGCATTCAAGTTTACCTGGATTAAATTGAACTTGAACAACTATTGGATGAATCGATGCTGACTAGTGCAACCACGCTTACTGGTATGGGACGGTCCTAACTGGGTCTATTATCGTGCCTCTGGTCGGTACCTCAATATAGGGAAGGTTATGGGCGCGTGCTACCCTGATTAGGTAGGCGGAGCATAACCTTGTGAGCCCGTTGTTCAGGTAATTTTGGTACCGGATCCCAGTGTGGATCGTGGCCACGATGGTGGTCGAGGTGTGTGGAGGTAGACACGGGGCCACCGAGGACTAGCCTGGTGGGGTCTGAGTCGGAAGGGCCGGGAGAGTGTCATGACAATAGACCGGTTTTGTAGGAACACCGTTGGTCCACCCGAATGGGAGAGTGAGGACATGGGTTTCGTAGTGTGGTTACAATGTACTAACCTCTGCAGAGTGTATATTAAATCTATCGATAGCCGCGCCCACGGATAAGGGCCCAGGTCGAAAAGTAGGTCACACCATGAGTCAACAGTAATAAAAATAATGTGATTAATAACAATGAGATAAGTTTGGGGCGATCGCCGTAAGGATCACGTGCCATGTAGTGGTCGGGTTGTGATCGCCGTAAGGACCACGGGCCATGTATGGTCGGGTTGTGATCGCCATAAGGATCACAGTTTGAGACTAAGTGTTGGTCGGGTAGTGATCGCCGTAAGGATCACAATGGTATCGAGGATACCGAGTTCTTGTATATACACGATGTTGTACGAGAGTCATAGGTAAAGATCAAGCTCCTTGTGGTTATTTAATGATCGCTACGGTATTGTTTATGCCAAGCCTGATTTGATCCTGAGATGATTGTGTGAAGTCCGAGGTTGGTAAGTGATGCATGTGTTGGTTACGAGGTAACCGAGCAGAATAAGTGGTGCATATGATGACATTATGTTGCATGCTAGTATTGTCGGATTAATATGTTCATGTTGTGATTGCTGTATCATGGTTATATTGGTCATGCCATGTTATTCTGATGATATCATGTTAAATCCCTGTTTAACCTGTAATTGCCATGCTGTTGTTTGTCTTGAATGCTTCTGGTTATTGTGAGCACGCAAGTACATTCAATGTACTGACCTGGCGTGTCTTGCCAGTTTGCAGGTCATGCCGGATTTGATTGCTTTCTTGTCGTGGTTTCCCTTCGTGTGAGCTTGGATAAGCGTTCCAATCAGAGTCCCTGCGGAGTGGTGTTCACCACCGTCTTCGTTGTTCCGCTGCTAGAGTTATTCCGCTCCTTTGAGTTGTTCTGCTGCTTGCATAGACCAACTGAGAATGGCGTAGTGTCGTCGTACTGATGTTATTCATTGTAATATCGGAGACCTTGTATTCATATTAGTGTAATAATAGAAAGCTGGTTTGTTCTATGCTAAGATGTGTCATATTCCAGAAGACTTCTCAATCTCTGGGCTGGAATATGGTGCGTTCCGGTTTTCTCTGAGCCGGGGTGCCACAAGTCAACACAGAAAACTACGACCTAGGGAGCGGACGTGGACACGGTCTCCGTTGTTGTGGCCACGACAGAGGCCTCGCGCCAAGCCGCCGGCCTCCGCTACCTGATCGGTCCACCTTCACAGTCGCGGCCTCGCCTGCGCCGATAAGTTTCCATTAACTTCCAAGCCGCCCCGCGACCTCACACTGATGTTGTTATAGCCTTGTCCATCATTGAAAAGAAAGAGGAAAAGAGAGAGATAGAATAACAGCCAGGCATGGGACATCCACTAGCGGCACGACCCCCAACAACCATTGATTTTCCAAGGCATCTCACTTGAAAAGTGCTACCATAGGTTGCCATTCCAAATAACATGAGGCTATACTAATCCATCGTTACTAGTATTCGTACTCCTCCGGGCCTTTTTTAGTCTGCATGGATCATTTGTCCAATGCACATCTGACGAACGATGGCACATAGATCATCTACAATCTAGATCATCAGGGACAATGATTCATTATCAAGGTGGTGCCATGTTATAGGAAGTGTGCATCAACATCATCACGCAATGGCGTCCGCGCCCGCTTACTGATTGTATGGGTGCACGCAAGCCGCTGCCCGTGTAGCTCAAATCTACATCAATTCGCCGGGACAGCGCATGCGATTGACTCGTCACCCACGTGGCTTACCACGACCGCGATTGACTCGCTGGCCGCGTGGATTACCTCGCCTGCGATTGACTCGCCCGTCCGCACCGGCTTACAACACCGTGGCCAGCTCATCTGTTTGCTCCCGCGGCCGACTCGCCCGTGATTAACTTCAGTGTCACCATAGTGATCATCAACTCTGCGGTGGTTAATTTCCGGCTTATCAGGTGAAATCCATCCGGTATATTTTTATATTACATATTGCTTTCTTTAAAAGAGCAATTACCCTGGTTTGCAAGTTCTCTAAATGCAGGGCAAGTTGTCTACTATCAAAGGGACAGTGTTCTGCTGTTTAATTTCTTTTCCGGTTTATATCATGGCTAAGTATGAAGAATCTCAAGCCAACTCTTTGAGTCGTCTTAAGACTCGGGGGATACATGGACATGACTCAGTAAATGTTGCCAGTTTAAATAGACTGATCATATTCGAATCATAGCTTAAGCCCTTTTGGTCCGGCTTACTGATCGTATTCGAATCAGAAGCCTCGCTTTTCTCTCTGTTTGACTTAAGTTTTTTGAAAATAGTCTTTTGGGTTTGTCTTGAGACTTTTTGCTCATATCTGAAGCATATACGTGGTTTCACTTAACCCGGCTTGACTTTGGATGATAAGTCGCCAGCATATGACAATCATAAGCATTTGGAAGTTTTGGCTTCTAAAGATTGGGTTATCACCCTTACTGCACATGTATCATAAGCCGGCAGTACGATTCAATATCATAGGTATGATATTGTTTATACATGATTATGTTTAAACCGGCCCTGGCTATGGACTTTAAGTCGCCGGTATATTTTGGATTGCGCCATAGGAATCATGCGCTTATCAATCATTGGATTTTTGCCCTTATTGGATACGACGATGTAAGCCGGCAGTATGGGCCAATTCCACAGGTATGCTTTCCTGATTATATAAATATGCGAGGTTTGATAACCCGCCCTTGCTTTTGACGTTAAATCGCCCATATGTTTAGGCTTGAATGGCCTTAATTCTAGTCTTTTCCATACTTGCATAAAGATTATATTATGTTTAGGTTGTTACCCGCCCTGGCTTTTGACGTTAAGTCGCCAGGGCATATGTTGTTTAACTATGTGGAGGATTTGCAGAACTATGAATTATATAAATGCTTAAGTCCAAGCTCATCGTTAAGATTGATGCTTTAAAATGATTATCAGTTCTGGATTTTCTCAAAGGCTATAAGCCCCCGGGTTATAAAAATTCCGGCTTACAATGGAGGCGTATTAAATCGCCATCGGCCAAGAGCCGCCGGGTATTTAAACTCCGGATTTACTTGTCAACAGATAAGGTATTCAAAGTCGCTTTTGCGCAATGGCTATTAGTTTATCAATGGATATGATTTATTCTACAATGGAAGAAATAGTCCCGAGTCGCTACAGGCTTACGACCCGGCACTTGGGGGCTACATTATTCAGATTGAGATTATATCAAATATGCAAGTCCCATGTCATTGCCAGCATGCACCATGGCACTTGGGGGCTAATGTAAAGTCATTTTTTGATCAACTTATTGAAGACCCGACTCATCCCATTGTAATGAGCCGGCCCTTGGGGGCTGCCAATTGCTCTTGTCAAAAATTCAAGGTACACAAGCTTTAATACATTATATTGAAAAGGTCCACTACTTAGTTGGTAGGGTAAAAAGCTCTTAACCTTGTGGACGTGGGTTCAAGCCCCATGGTGGAGATTACATCATATGATGTTATTATGAATGAATTATATACAAAGTCCTAGCATAGTATTATCTTACTAAGCCGGCCCTTGGGGCTACACGTTGCTGCTCAAGTGTACATGATCATATTTACAAAGTCCCTGCTCATTATTACCTAATGACTCGGCCCTTGGGGGCTACACTGGTTGAATGTTTTATGAGCATAAGGCAATTACAAGTCCCAGGTTGGTGGAAGCATGACAACCCGGCACTTGGGGGCTACAGGTGATATGCATATACGGAGGAATAACTTCAAATTCTCAGTTTTGAACAAATTAGGACATATATTTTTGTCAAGTCAGAGCATTGAATGCCGACTCAAATGGATTATTTCTTATAATATCTCTCCAAGAGCCAATATCAGCAAATTGATTATGAAGCTGGCCTATTGACCCGGATTTTTCAGAAGAAGTGCCTGGATTTTTTGCATTGGCAAAGTTTGAACATGTATGTTAAAGGAGATTTGCTATGAGATCATAGACATACACCCAGGAGGACATGACAAGGACTAAAGGATGATCAGGTGCCGGCTCAGGAGAACATTAAATCGGAGCACAACCTGCCAAATTTGTTCTTGTGTTTATTTTGCAACATAAGTTTACCATGGATAAATCCAAGCTAAAGTGGGGGCTAATGTCGGGATTATACACCGCGGTGTAACCCACCGGATGTATGACCCGTCTAGAGCTTGGCGACTCACTGGCGACCCCCGGACTTGGCGGTTTATGGACAACCCGCCTGAGCATTGCCACTCACTGGTGACCCGGCGGGCGGGTCAGACGGATGACAAGGCCCAAGGCCGAGAAGGCCGGCTCATGCTATGGTGGGCAGGTTTACGAGGAAAGACATAAGGAGTTTCCCTTAAAGGGGAAGACTAGGATTCCACTTATTATAGAATAGTCCTAGTCCTACTAGGACTCCACATGTTTCCTGCCCCTCCAACTTATATAAGGAGAGGCTAGGCACCCCAAAAGGGACAAGCAAAAAATAATCTCTAAGGCTAGACACAACTAAAGGGGAGCCGGCTTATGCGGCGTCTCCCTGATGAGCATAATGATATCTAGCCATAAATAGCATGTAGGGTTATTACCGGATGATGTTTCCCGGGGCCCTAAGCTGTCTAAATCCTTGTCTTGTGTGTTGCGTCTCTCACACCGATCAACCCCTCTCAAGCTACCACATAGAGGCGTTGCCCTCACGACTAAGTCATCATACTAGGACATCTGCCATGATGTTTCCACGACAATTCTCGTACATATAACTAAAGCATTTCTAGACTCAACATCGACCAGTTTGGCTTGAAGAACCTACAGGCAGTCCGACTCTCATGCCAACGCTATCGGGACCCCGATTCTATGCCACGCCGATCTAGCGTTTAACACCTCATATCACTTTGCGGCCTCACACACGGTATTCCCACGAGTGTCGCCTTACCATGCTCGGGACAGTTTGCGCCTTTTGGCACACGTATATGATAGTGTCGCTAGCATCCATATGACAAAGAACCTGGGCTGACATGGCTAGTCGTGAACCAAAATTGGCACTAACTTACAGGGACAGGCATACATGACCCAGGAACGAACATGTCGGTCATTAACAAGTGAATCCGGGCTGTAGCAACTGGGCTATCAGGACTCCGGTAAACCGGGCTGTAGCAGGCTAATAGGACTCCGGTAGACACCGCGTGACATTTCCCCGAAGGGACAGACATAGGAACGAAGAAGGACAGATGCCGGCCGGCGTAAGTGTTCTGGAGTAGTAGTAAGCTACCAGGGCAAAGTCGAAGCACTAGGAGACATTTCCTGGTAAGAGAGGCTACCAAGGATAAACAACTAGATAGTCAGATCCTACACATATCAAGCATTTCAATAACATACACACAATATGCTCGATATGTGCATATACAACATGGCATCATAACATGACTCTACAACTTAAGTACTTTATTTAAAGCTCCAGAGAGCATACATAACATTCACACAGATACAGGTCACACGACCCATCATTCAAGTCATACAAACATACAAGCCAACAGCGGAAGTAACATGTCTGAGTATAGACATCCATAAAATAAAAGAGGCTTGAGGAAGCCTAGCTATCCTACAAAGGTCCATCGTGTGCTTAGGATCACCACCTGGGCCTCAGCTACTCGTTGACATCAAGGTCTACGAAGAACCCATCAGAAGGGGTTGCAGCATCTTCTGTAAAACGTAAATTAAGCAAACATGAGTACAAAGGTACTCGTCAAGACTTACATCAGATCCTACATACATGCACATTATCAAGAAGGGATGGTGGGGTTATTGCACCAAGCCAGGTTTGACTCTTCGCTAAACTACCTTACAAGACTCCAACTTGAAAATGTTTTGTGCACTCGCGTTCACTACACACCACATCAATACACCACTGAGGATCCAACTCCGTCTTCCTACGGAAGGGCTATCCTCGGCACTCACACTTATCATGAGGATTTTAGTAGTTTCCATTTACTTGTCTATGAACTGTATAGGCAACCAAGTAGTCCTTTACCGCGGACGCGGCTATTCGAATAGATGATGTTAACCCTGCAGGGGTGTACTTCGTCACACACGCTTCCACCACTTATCGTCGTTTACACGACATGTACTCGGCAACCTTCAAGCGGAATCCCAACATGGGTGTCGGCCACAGCCTACCTAAACACTCAAGTCTCTAGTCCAAGTTTATTGGCACTTTCACCGCTGGCCACCAGGAGCTAGGCCGTCCTAGCAATTTGCAACTTCTCCAACAGAAGGAAGGAGAAACCCTCTGTAAGTATTTACAGAGATTCAACAAAGTTCATAGAAATATACGAAATATCCTTCTGGCAGCCGTGATAGCTGCCTTCCAGTCCAATGTGTGCTACCATCGGATCTGTTCTAAGATGAACGTGTGGTTTCCCAAGACTGTGAAGGAGCTGTACACCCTAGTGGATAAGTGTGCTCGGATGAAGGAAGGAAGGAAGTTGTCCGGAGAGCAAGATAGCATTGTTGTTGATTCAGAGGATGATGATGAGTCCACCAGTCAGTAGAAGGGCAAGAAGCGCAGTAAGAAGCAGAGGGATAAGGAAGTATTTACTATTGAAGGATCAGGCACCCCGAGTACCGGCAAGATCACCAAGATTGAATCCCCCGGCAAGGAGATTACCGTGTGCACTCATTGTCGGGAAGTTGTTGCTGCCAAGAAGGCTGGAAAGGGTGTCACATCCCTAGTTCTGACAATGCCTAGTGCATGCATTAGAGTGTTGCTTCATGTTTAAATTTCATTTAAACCTGAAATGGGGATTGACTAAACCCTAGCACCAAATGAATTCAACTAGGGTCAAAATAAAATCTTTTTCATTAAACCCAAAATGCCCTCTAAAAATGTTCAACATTTCTGGTTTGAGGTGAAAGCATCTACCAAAAATGATTTATATTTTTGCAGGACATATTGGGCTCTGAATTAAATCATACTCTATTTGCATTTGGGCATCTAAATGCTAGTAAATATCTTAAATGCCCAAATAATTCTAAAAATAAGTGTGGGCTGTTGGAAATAATCTAAACAGAGCCCCTGATTATTTTCTGGATTTTTAGAGATGCCTAAGTATTTTTAATAAAGCCTCACAGTTGCAGAAATAATAGAAAACAGAAAATAGAGGAGAGAGAGAGAACTCACCTGGACTTACCTGGCCGGCCCAGCAGGCGGCCTGGCCAACCGGCCCAGCCCACCTCCTCCTCCCCCTTGTCCTCTTCCTCCTCTGCCAGGAGGACGGACACCGCACGCACGCGTGCACGCGGAGGCCTCCACCTCCTGCTTCGCCGTGGCAGCCTCCCCGACTCCCTCGCGACGCCACGGAGACGCCCTCGACCCCCTCGACCGCCTCTCTCTCTCTGGACCCCCTCTCTCCCTCCCCTGACTCTCTTCCCCGAGCCACCCGAGAGTCGCCGTCGCCGCCGCTCGCCATAGCCACGGCCACCGACCACCACTCGCCTCGCCAACCAATCCAGAAGGACCGCATCGTCGTCCTCCTCGTCCACCCCGAGCCAAGCAACCAGGGGAGCGCTGCATCGCCGCCCCGGACGTCTTCTCCAACCTCGGTGCCGGCGATCTCCGTCGCTTGATTCGCCGCGTCCAGAGCCTCCCCGACCCCGCCGTCTGCACCGTCTGACTCGCCGTGAGCCACTTACCTTATCCCCTAACTCCTTGTGCTCGCCCCCGTGCTGTAGCGCCGTTCCCCACGAGCCCGAAAGCTCACCGCCGCCGGCCATGCCGCCGTCGTGGCTACAGACGCCGTAGCTCGTGCCTGGGCGCGTCATAGCACTCAGTTTGCTCCCAGGAGCCCGTAGCGCCCACCAGCCCCTCCTCCCATGCACCATAGCGTCAACCCCGCACTCACCCGAACTCCGGCGCCGCCGCGAGCGC
>NC_041391.1:253934076-253962624 GCF_002162155.2 Triticum dicoccoides
GATTCATCTGTTACTTGCTGCGGTAGCTGAACCCCTTTATCCTTTGCATGACCTGTCATTCCACAGTAAATAGATGAAACCCACTAGTATGAGTAGGAGTTGTTTGAGCCCTGTTGTGCCTACTCATTCATGTTTGTTTGTCATGCCTGCTACTGCTTAGAGTTGAGTCAGGTCTGATTCATCGAGGATGAATCAGAGGTGTGTGAACATGTCCTACTGTGTGTGAGCTAAGTGTGTGAACACGATTTGGTAAAGGTAGCGGTGAGAGGCCATGTAGGAGTACATGGTGGGTTGTCTCATTGCAGCCGTCCTCAGGAACTGAGTTCTGTGTTTGTGATCCATGATTCAGCTACTACCACGCATTGGGCCCGAAACCAATGGACCCTCTCGGCTTCTTAATCACCCTTGTCCTTTGTCCAGGAGTTGCAAGTAGTTTCTGGTGTTTGTAGTATGCTGGAGGCCGTGCGCAGCGCTGACCGTAGGGGTGGGCTGTGATGCGGTAGGCACGTGGCCGGGTATACCGGGCGCCCGTTTGGTGTCACGGAACCCTGTTCACATCGTTTGGGGCTGTGAGCGAAACTCCGGCCGGATCTCCTCATGGATGGAACCCGAATAGGCGATAAACCTGGACTAGAGACTTAGGTGTTTAGGTAGGCCGTGGCCGACACCCACGTTGGGCTTCCGCTTGAAGGTTGCCGAGTACATGTCGTGTAAACGGCGGTAAGTGGTGAGAGCGTGTGTGAAGAAGTACACCCCTGCAGGGTTAACATCATCTATTAGAATAGCCGTGTCCGTGGAAAAGGACTTCTGGGTTGCTTATATCAGTTCATAGACAAGTGAAAGTGGATACTCTAAAATACGCAAGATAAGCGTGAGTGCTATGGATGGCGTTCTCGTAGGGAGACGGGAGCGGATCCATAGTGGTGTATTGATATGGTGAATATGTGGACTCGTGTGCACCACCTCAAAAGAGTTACTTGCAGTCGTAGTTCAGGATAGCGACCGAGTCAAAGCTGGCTTGCTGCAGTTAAACCCCACCATTCCCCTTCGTTGATAATGATGCATATGTAGTTAGCTCTGATGTAAGTCTTGCTGGGTACATTTGTACTCACGTTTGCCTATTTTATGTTTTTGCAGAGAGACTTCGGTCTCGCTAGTAGTTTCACGTGGACTTCGACGTTTAGCTTGATACCTCAGCTACGATCTTGTGCCCTCGACAGGATTTGGTAGATAGTCAGGCTTCTCAGCCTTTTTCATTTATAGATGTCTGTACTCAGACATGATAGCTTCCGCTTGTGGTTTGACTTGTATGCTCTGATTGTTGGGTCATGAGATCCATGTTTGTAATATCTCGCTCCTCGGAGCCTATTGATTAAAATACTTGAGTTGTAGAGTCATGTTGTGATGCCATGTTGTTTTTGCACATATCGAGCATATTGTGTGTATGTTATTGAAATGCTTGGTATGTGTGGGATCTGACAACCTAGTTGTTTATCCTTGGTAGCCTCTCTTACCGGGAAATGTCTCCTAGTGTTTCCACCGAGCCATGGTAGCTTGCTACTGCTCCGGAGCACCTAGGCTGGCCGGCATGTGTCCTTCTTCGTTCCTGTGTCTGTCCCTTCGGGGAAATGTCACGCGATGAATACCGGAGTCCTGTTAGCCCGCTACAGCCCGGTTCACCGGAGTCCTGCTAGCCCAGTGCTACAGCCTGGATTCACTCGCTGATGACCGACACGTTCGATGCTGGGTCATGGATGCCTGTCCCTGTAAGTCTGTGCCACTTTGGGTTTACGACTAGCCATGTCAGCCCGGGCTCCTTATCATATGGATGCTAGCGACACTGTCATATACGTGTGCCAAAAGGCGCAAACGGTCCCGGGCTAAGGTAAGGCGACACCCGTGGGAATACCGTGCGTGAGGCCGCAAAGTGATATGAGGTGTTACATGCTAGATCGATGTGGCATTGAGTCGGGGTCCTGACAGCGTTGGTATCAGAGCCTGACTGCCTGTAGGATTACCAAGCCAAACTGGTCGAAGTTGAGTCTAGAAATTCTTTAGTTATGTAAGGGAATTGATTGTGGGATGGAACGTAAGGCTCTTTTTACTCCTTATATCTTATGCCCTTCTGATCTGAGTCATCTTATCTTTCCTACGGGGATTAAGAACTAGGCTATCTCTTCTTTCTATTAGGATCACGTGTTATTAATCCGTAGACTTATAGAATTGTTGGACTTAAGTCTCAGTTCAGTTCCTACTACTTCCGTATGTTAATTGTTGATCTCGGAACCTTGGTATTGTGCTTCTGAGTGGTTATGCCACCATTTTTGTGAATGTCTCAAGTCTTTTCTGAGCATTTACAGCCGTTATACTGTCCGAGTCATCCCAGGTTTCTAAGTAGTCTGATGCAATTGCAAATCCTTTCTTCCCGTTTCAATGTTCCCATGGGCCAGATTAACCACACTAATCAGTGAGTTGAGGTACTCCGTTACCTTGACATATATGTTGGAGATATTATTATGACCCTAGGTGTCTTAGGGGATCATCTAGTAATTAGCCATGATTTGTGTTCCCAGTGTGATGATTCTGGCCGTCATTATCGAAAGCATCCCGTGATGCCATTTAGTTAGTAGGTATTCTATTCCTTGGGTTTTGAACCCGAGATTCACCCTACTTACCTCGTGTTGATAGTGTTGCTAGTTCCTTTAGGATATTAGTAACCTTTGCGATAGTCCTTGAAGTCCGTGGTATCTTCTTCTTCCAAATACCATGAACTACTTATGGCAGAAGTTCCTCGTTGAACTGAAATATCACAACAAGATTATTCTTGAGGAGTTCTCCATTTATATATTGTGGCTCTGCCAGCTCAACCTTTCTGCATGGGTTATCCGAAAGAATTATGTTGAACTTTGTTCGGCATACCAACCCATGTATCCACAACTCAGAAAGTTATATGTTCCTTTGAGTTGTCCCTCTTTAGTTGTCTACTGACCTTCGTCTATCAATTGATAGTCAAGAGTATGCATGCATTCGTTTATCGATGCCTATTACCATTGTGGTCCGTCAAGCCATTCTGTCCTGAATGACTTGGAGAAACAAACTCCAGTACCTCTTCCATATCCAGGATTGGGTCAAAGAAGTTGTGCTCTGCAGATCAAATTGCTAACCCAGCTTTTGCTCTGTTCTACCTTGGAGTATTACATATTTTATATCGAGATTGTTAGAAGAATTGCACACCATCCTATGTACTCTTGGTACAGTGATACTTCTTGCCATCATTGTTCATTCCTCGGTTCCTGTGTTATTGTAACCGGAATGCCGACAAATGAATCATGGCGTGTGAAATCAATACTCCTAGCAACCTTGTTGCTGGGTAGTTAAAGGACAATAATTTCATTCTTAGTGTGTTGGTTATTGAATCATAATTCTAAGATTGATCGTGCTACCTAGTCCATTCTCTTGGTTCACTCCTCGATCGATGAGTTAGGATCATTTCAAATCTTTGCTCTATTGATCATATCGTCTTGCCCTGAAAAGCGAGATTGTTCTCGAGCTTAGTAACATACCGGTGGTTCGTGATTTTCTGAATATCTTCTCAGAAGTATTACCAGGTTGTCACCTGACCGCTATGTTGAGTTCGTGATCAAGTTGGTTTATTCTCGTGAACCACCCTTCTCCAAGAATCTGTGTTGGATATCCCTGAGCTAGTTGGTTAAGCTAGACAACAACTTGGAGAGTTGGAAGATAAAATCTTGCTTGACTTAGTTCGTTCCAAAGGGATATTCTTGTGTAGTGTGTGTTGAAGAAAGATGATATCTTCATCGATTGGTCCCTGTGATCAGTTGTTGGACCTACTGTCTTATCAATCCTTTGATTTGAGTGTGGGCCATCGTCAAGTCAAATCAGTACCAACGATGCTCGTAATGTTGTCTTATTCGTGGTTGATCCCTCGAGCATACACCATTACATCTTTGGTCTGACCAATGCTATCACCGTGTTCACTTAACTATGGAATTCCTTTTAAAAGGAAACCTAGATGAATTGTTGTTGAGCCCATTGACAACATCCTTGTCTTCTCCATAATTTTGCTGAACATTAAGCTAGTGTTGGAAACTTTTGAAAGCACTTGTTCATGCTAGCTCATGAAGCATAAGTTCGGATGTAAGAAGTGACTTCCTCTAGTTCATATGCATTTGATGCAAGTTGCCGCCGTGGACTCGAGAAAGTCAATGTTGCTTTCTTTGGAATCATTCCAAATCAGTCATGCACACGTGCGAAGAATGCTGTGGCTTGAAGACTTGCAACCTTCAATCTATATGTATTCCGTAGCACCCCAAGCCACTAATTGATTTGTTCTAGGAGAAGGAGTTCTTTTTAAGAGCTAACCCGGGCTTAATCAAGAATTTTGATCCTCGACGATGGTTCCCAACCAGAACTCGGTAGTGTTTTATTATAAGACTACCATGTGGTCATGCTTGTCTGGGACAACATGTTCACATGTTTGTAGCAGAACCAGCTCATGTTTTGGAGCTTGCTATCGTAGTTCATCTCCCGAGAATCCCGCAACGTCATCTCGTCGATTTGTGTTGCAAACTTCCATTTTTCTTCCTAGACTCGATGAGTCTGGAATATCCTGACACCAACCAGATCTGAATCTCAGGCAGATATGATGGTTGGAATATTTCCCAAGAATTATAATATTGGTCGCGCGATAACCGGTAAAGTGGATGTCGTGGCCAACACACCCAGCCGGAAGACCTGTTATTATAATATCTTGATTGATGAAGTTGGCCACCCCCCCATAGGGATTTCGTAGGGTTTACTCCCTAGTTGCCCCTATGGATTTTTGTGTTCCCGAAGTCCGACCTTTACTTGATGTTCTAGATACCAAACCATTTCAATGAATGGGATACACTAGCACATCAAGGAGAACATTAGAAGCGGAGTGCTAAATGTCTCTCGGTCGATCATCCAGATTCTATCTCCTTGGCCCCGTCAAGGGTGAAATCTGAGATGATGTTATCTTCCTTTGCATCTGCATCCTCCATCACCATTCATCATGGTAGTAAGTTGTGTTACCGGACCCTTGACACGGATGTTGGTAAAACCTTGATGATTGTGGAAATGCTCAAGTTCTTGAAAGCACGTACAAGCGCTACGTGTTACCATCGGCTCTAACTAGGATTCCTCTCGGTTTCCTCGGCAATGCTATGACCTTTTCAACCAGTGAATTCACTCTTTATTGTTGGGTTCTTCCTCAGTTACCAGAATCATTCCCATCATTTGCATTTTGTTCCCAGCTTGCACCGCCAATGTGCCATTCTACCATGGGTCTCTTCCATTTCCGGTGATAAGCAAATTCATCCATTGCGTTGTCTTCAACAAGGTAATCCACATCATCCAAGTCTGAGTATGCCATTCTACTGACCCCCTCCAAACGATCGCTCGAGAATTGTCTTAGGCTGGTTTAAAGAGTTTCAATGATCTCTGAATCAAAGGTAATTCTTTTTGCCACTTAAGGGGAGATATCTACGAGTCACAGTTCCGAAGGTGTCTCGTTGTGGTTTCATGGCAACTCAACTCCTCGCTATGTTGACAATCGATTACCACCTTCTTAAGCGTGAAATTGTTGTCTACCTAGTGAACCTTCGTCATCCGTTTCTTTCCACCCCTCTTGATGTGTATCTCGTGTCTCAACCCGAGAGATGGTCCTATGTCTCATTCCGTGAGTTGTTCGATCTTCGAGAAGATCGACCCTTCTAGAGTCTCCTTCTTCCCTCCATGTCATGTTGGCAGGATTTCTCAGAGCAAGACATCAAGACAATGATGGTGAATGAATCAACGTTCAACTGAAGTGCACCCTGGATCGTGAAGATTATACTAGTTGTGTTTACCCCTCACTTTACCCTATGCTTGAATCTCGAGACGAGATTCTTGTTTAGTGGGGGTGAGTTGTCACATCCCTAGTTCTGACAATGCCTAGTGCATGCATTAGAGTGTTGCTTCATGTTTAAATTTCATTTAAACCTGAAATGGGGATTGACTAAACCCTAGCACCAAATGAATTCAACTAGGGTCAAAATAAAATCTTTTTCATTAAACCCAAAATGCCCTCTAAAAATGTTCAACATTTCTGGTTTGAGGTGAAAGCATCTACCAAAAATGATTTATATTTTTGCAGGACATATTGGGCTCTGAATTAAATCATACTCTATTTGCATTTGGGCATCTAAATGCTAGTAAATATCTTAAATGCCCAAATAATTCTAAAAATAAGTGTGGGCTGTTGGAAATAATCTAAACAGAGCCCCTGATTATATTCTGGATTTTTAGAGATGCATAAGTATTTTTAATAAAGCCTCACAGTTGCAGAAATAATAGAAAACAGAAAATAGAGGAGAGAGAGAGAACTCACCTGGACTTACCTGGCCGGCCCAGCAGGCGGCCTGGCCAACCGGCCCAGCCCACCTCCTCCTCCCCCTTGTCCTCTTCCTCCTCTGCCAGGAGGACGGACACCGCACGCACGCGCGCACGCGGAGGCCTCCACCTACTGCTTCGCCGTGGCAGCCTCCCCGACTCCCTCGCGACGCCACGGAGACGCCCTCGACCCCCTCGACCGCCTCTCTCTCTCTGGACCCCCTCTCTCCCTCCCCTGACTCTCTTCCCCGAGCCACCCGAGAGGCGCCGTCGCCGCCGCTCGCCATAGCCACGGCCACCGACCACCACTCGCCTCGCCGACCAATCCAGAAGGACCGCATCGTCGTCCTCCTCGTCCACCCCGAGCCAAGCAACCAGGGGAGCGCTGCATCGCCGCCCCGGACGTCTTCTCCAACCTCGGTGCCGGCGATCTCCGTCGCTTGATTCGCCGCGTCCAGAGCCTCCCCGGCCCCGCCATCTGCACCGTCTGACTCGCCGTGAGCCACTTACCTTATCCCCTAACTCCTTGTGCTCGCCCCCGTGCTGTAGCGCCGTTCCCCACGAGCCCAAAAGCTCACCGCCGCCGGCCATGCCGCCGTCGTGGCTACAGACGCCGTAGCTCGTGCCTGGGCGCGTCATAGCACTCGGTTTGCTCCCAGGAGCCCGTAGCGCCCACCAGCCCCTCCTCCCATGCACCATAGCGTCAACCCCGCACTCACCCGAACTCCGGCGCCGCCGCGAGCGCACTTCCGGCGAGCTCCGGCGCCCCCGCCACCACCCTCCTGCTCCTTTGGATACGGGAGAGCACGAGCTACGCCCCGGTGGTCTCCGCGAGTCCAGCCGCCGCCTGTAGCTCAAGTCCGGCGAGCCTCCGTCGTTGTTTAGGTCGCCGGCGGGTTAACTCCGACCGTGCCGACGTGGCACCGTAATTAGTGGCTAATGATGCCACTAACTAACCCCCCCCTCTCACTGACTACTGGGCCCATGCCCCTAACTAACACTAGTTTAATTTCTGTTTAATTTTATCTAATCACTATGGACCCACACGTCAGAGTTGACCATGATGACGTGGATGTTGACCTGACCCCACCTGTCAGTGAGCTAACAGCCCTGTGTCACTGACGTGTGGCCCCCACACGTCAGGTTTGACCTGGAGGCGCCCAGTTGACCTGCCGACGTCATGATGACGTCAGGCTGGCGCATTAATTCAATTACTGGATTTATTAATATTCAAGAAATTTCAGAAAATGCCCTAAACTTCAATAAATCATAGAAAATTAACCGTAACTCCAAATTAAATAAATTATATATGAAAAATTATCAGAAAAATTCAAGGAATCCATCTGTACCATTTTCATGCATGTTAGAACAACTTATAGCTGCTGTTTAGCACAAATCAATTAAATGGCATTTGAATAATCACATATGGAGTTTGAATTTGAATTTTACATTCAAACCAACTTCATTTAATCTGTTGCTAGTTGCATTAGCTCAAAACACATTCATTTTGCCATGTCATGATCATGCATCATATTGTGCATTGCATTGATTGTGTTCCCTTCTGTGTTGCCGGTATTTGTCCCCTCTCGATAGACGTGATACCGATGATGTGATCGTTGACACTGATGAAGACTCAATGTTATCTTCAGAAGTGCCAGGCAAGCAAAAACCCCCTTGTTCATTCCGATACAATCCCACTCTCTCGCTCCTGCTCTCTTTTACTGCATTAGGACAACAACGATTCATCTGTTACTTGCTGCGGTAGCTGAACCCCTTTATCCTTTGCATGACCTGTCATTCCACAGTAAATAGATGAAACCCACTAGTATGAGTAGGAGTTGTTTGAGCCCTGTTGTGCCTACTCATTCATGTTTGTTTGTCAAGCCTGCTACTGCTTAGAGTTGAGTCAGGTCTGATTCATCGAGGATGAATCAGAGGTGTGTGAACATGTCCTACTGTGTGTGAGCTAAGTGTGTGAACACGATTTGGTAAAGGTAGCGGTGAGAGGCCATGTAGGAGTACATGGTGGGTTGTCTCATTGCAGCCGTCCTCAGGAACTGAGTTCTGTGTTTGTGATCCATGATTCAGCTACTACCACGCATTGGGCCCGAAACCAATGGACCCTCTCGGCTTCTTAATCACCCTTGTCCTCTGTCCAGGAGTTGCAAGTAGTTTCTGGTGTTTGTAGTATGCTGGAGGCCGTGCGCAGCGCTGACCGTAGGGGTGGGCTGTGATGCGGTAGGCACGTGGCCGGGTATACCGGGCGCCCGTTTGGTGTCACGGAACCCTGTTCACATCGTTTGGGGCTGTGAGCGAAACTCCGGCCGGATCTCCTCATGGATGGAACCCGAATAGGCGATAAACCTGGACTAGAGACTTAGGTGTTTAGGTAGGCCGTGGCCGACACCCACGTTGGGCTTCCGCTTGAAGGTTGCCGAGTACATGTCGTGTAAATGGCGGTAAGTGGTGAGAGCGTGTGTGAAGAAGTACACCCCTGCAGGGTTAACATCATCTATTCGAATAGCCGTGTCCGCGGAAAAAGACTTCTGGGTTGCTTATATCAGTTCATAGACAAGTGAAAGTGGATACTCTAAAATACGCAAGATAAGCGTGAGTGCTATGGATGGCGTTCTCGTAGGGAGACGGGAGCGGATCCATAGTGGTGTATTGATATGGTGAATATGTGGACTCGTGTGCGCCACCTCAAAAGAGTTACTTGCAGTCGTAGTTCAGGATAGCCACCGAGTCAAAGCTGGCTTGCTGCAGTTAAACCCCACCATTCCCCTTTGTTGATAATGATGCATATGTAGTTAGCTCTGATGTAAGTCTTGCTGGGTACATTTGTACTCACGTTTGCCTATTTTATGTTTTTGCAGAGAGACTTCGGTCTCGCTAGTAGTTTCACGTGGACTTCGACGTTTAGCTTGATACCTCAGCTACGATCTTGTGCCCTCGGCAGGATTTGGTAGATAGTCAGGCTTCTCAGCCTTTTTCATTTATAGATGTCTGTACTCAGACATGATAGCTTCCGCTTGTGCTTTGACTTGTATGCTCTGATTGTTGGGTCATGAGATCCATGTTTGTAATATCTCGCTCCTCGGAGCCTATTGATTAAAATACTTGAGTTGTAGAGTCATGTTGTGATGCCATGTTGTTTTTGCACATATCGAGCATATTGTGTGTATGTTATTGAAATGCTTGGTATGTGTGGGATCTGACAACCTAGTTGTTTATCCTTGGTAGCCTCTCTTACCGGGAAATGTCTCCTAGTGTTTCCACCGAGCCATGGTAGCTTGCTACTGCTCCGGAGCACCTAGGCTGGCCGGCATGTGTCCTTCTTCGTTCCTGTGTCTGTCCCTTCGGGGAAATGTCACGCGATGAATACCGGAGTCCTGTTAGCCCGCTGCAGCCTGGTTCACCGGAGTCCTGCTAGCCCAGTGCTACAGCCTGGATTCACTCGCTGATGACCGACACGTTCGATGCTGGGTCATGGATGCCTGTCCCTGTAAGTCTGTGCCACTTTGGGTTTACGACTAGCCATGTCAGCCCGGGCTCCTTATCATATGGATGCTAGCGACACTGTCATATACGTGTGCCAAAAGGCGCAAACGGTCCCGGGCTAAGGTAAGGCGACACCCGTGGGAATACCGTGCGTGAGGCCGCAAAGTGATATGAGGTGTTACATGCTAGATCGATGTGGCATTGAGTCGGGGTCCTGACAAAGGGTAATGGGCCGTACTGTAAGATCCATCAAACCAAGGGCCATGACCTTCAAGAGTGCTATCAGGTTGAACAGTTGGGCAAGAGACAGAGAGCAGAATATGAGAAGCGTGATAAGGAAAAGGGTCAAAGTGTCGCTGGCAGTAAGGGCCGAGGTGATGAAGCAAATTACCCTGGGGAACCCTTTCGAAATAAAGCAAAACCCTCCAAAGGCAAGGAGAAGGAAGCCTATGATGGTGAGAGTGATAAAGGGGATGAAGAGGAAACTAGTGAGCAAGGGTTTTAGAAGGCCACAGATGCCTTGTGCGTTGACGGGGGTGCATCTTTGCACACCTCCAATCGCTAGCTCAAGCGATGGGCACGGGAAGTGAATGCCGTGGAACCAGCGCCAGAGGCCTGGAAGCCGCTCAAATGGTCCCGTGCACCGATCATATTTGACGAAGAGGATCATCTTAGCCATACCACTCTGGTAGGATGCCTGCCTTTGTTGGTTTTTCCAACAATTCGCAACCTCAAGGTCACGAAGATGCCGATGGATGGCGGGGCCATACTGAATCTGATTTCCCCAACAGTTATCAGCAAGCTTCAGATAGCAGAGGAAGAGCTAGAGGTTACTGGCACGTTTCAAGGATTCAGTCCCGGCAGGAGTCATCCTAAGGAATAGATCACGTTGCCGGTAACATTTGGGGGATAACTGAACTACCAGACTCAGAAGATTGTGTTTGACGTAGTTGATCACCCCCTGTCATACAATGAGATCCTTGGACGCCTGGCCTTGGCTAAATTCATGGCAGCATCCCACTATGCCTACAACACCCTGAAGATGCATGGGCCACTAGGAGTCCTCACCATCCCGTTAAATGAGAAAGATGCCATCATTTGTGTACAGAAGATATACCGGGAAGCGGTCGCGGTAGAGGCAGCGACAGCAGCAGTTCCCGCCAAGGAAAGCAAAGGAAAGAAGAAGGATTGTAGGACCTCCAGCAAAGAGTCCGGGAAGCGTGTCCCCACACTACAAAAAAATACACTTCCATGATGATACGTGTTTGTCACAGTAGGTCGCGTTTTTTGTCATGCATGTACATCTTGTGCTGTCATAGAAGTGTTCCATGGCATTACCAAAATTATCATCATAGAAGTGTCCACTTTCATGACGATAAATCACGTGTCACAGAAGTGCTTTCGTCAAGGGTGACCGACAGGTGGCATCCACCGTAGCGGGACGTCGTTAAGCTATCTGGTCTGGTTTTGGATACGATAACCCGTTAGCAGCCCGGACCAATGGGAAATTTCCACGTGTAAAATTCTGATTGGCTGGAGGAAACACGTGTCAGCTAGTCAGTGGGCCAGATAGGTTCCTATGATATGTCAACACGTGCGACGGACCACCACTGGCCCATTTAGCTTACAAAGGCTGGCCTGTTTGACTTGGACAAAAGTTAGAGGGCTGGCCCGTGAAAAGCCTGTTAATGGTCTCTTTGCAAATAGCCCATTTTACGGCCCGGTAACTCACGACCCGTTAGGGCCTAACTGAAATCGGTCCAACAATGTCATGTGGGCCGTCGAATATAAAACCAGCCCATTTCACTTTTGGCCCATGTATGGTGCACGACGTCCTTTGGCCCATATGAGGCCTTCGTATCTTTAGGCCCTTTGGAGGCCCCCAGTTACTATAGCCCATAATGAACATTAAATTTCTTTGTACCCATTAATGGCCCATGATTCACATGGGCCGTTTCCATCATGTGTTAGCTTTTGGCCTACTAACGGCCCATGCGTTCTTGGGCTCCTTTCCGGCCCTTGATTACTTCTGGCCCTTTACTGGCTTGTTCCCCTAATGCGCCAAATTTGGCCCGTGGCAAGAGTTGGCCCATTTCTGGCCTGTTAACCCGTTGCGCCGTTTCTAGCCCGTCCTATATTCTGGCCCATTAACGACCCATTGTGCCTGTGGCAGAATTAAGCCTTTGCTGTCCTCCGGCCAGTTAACTACCCGTTACCGTGTTGGGTTGATACCAATTACGCCCGTTTATGGCCCATGTAGACCCATTTATCCGATGGCCCGAGGCCCACCGATCTATGGCCCTGTTGGAGGACCATTTATCGACGACCCATAGGAGACCCATGGATCCTACGGCCCATAGTAGGGTCAAGGTTACCACGGTCCATATATGGCCCATGGTTGTTGCGGCCACTAGCAAACCCGGGAAAAAAGACTAGGAAAGAAATAATCCCGAAACTAACGCTAGGCTATTAAGGAAATTGCACAGATTACATCCACTCAGCATCGAAGATCGCCACCAGTGCAAATATAGGGAACACCCTACACTATACAAAAATGGCTTGCTGTTTTCTTCAGCCGGTGGCTGCATGTTCAGAACAAATTTTTATCGCAACAAAACAAATTACAACTATAAAACAAAAGGAAGGTTGGCATAAAAGTTAACAGTCTGGTAGATAAATGCACCACCAAAAGTTCAGAAGCTCAGTTCATTTGACCTGACTGTTACATTCTCATGTTGTATTGTCTGATGGAGCACCATGACCTTCACCTTCATTTCTCGTAGGCTCCTGAACAACATAGAAAATGTCTGATATTCTGGTTTCAAAACCATGCATATCTTGACGACATCAAACAATGTCTGTCCTTCTTTCACAAAGGGTCTCTATTAGGGAATGGACTTGTGTCTGGAGCGTAGATATAACATTGTTTTGAGCTTGCATATCTTGATCATGAGGCAGTTTGGACAAGATTGCCTTGACAACCAACCCAGTATTACGCAGGAACGTGCTTTTGGCACTGTTAGTGGACAGGTACTGACCCACTGCAGCAAGAGTTGACATTGTGGTTATAGTTGCCTTGCCACCTTCAGAAGGTGGCGGTTCCACCATTTTTTCCATAGCTTGCTGAAAAGTTGAGTTTTTACATTAGTAGTACCAGAACAGAAGATATTAAGGAGGCAGCAAAACCAAACAAAATAGCTTTGGTCTATATAAGTAACTTATTCTGGTGAACCCATGTAAAATATTAGTTGTATTTTACTGCAAAGTACATAATAAAATCAGGTTCCAAACATATGACCATGTACCATCACTAATGTATTTTCTATTTCTTCGCATTCTATTGACAACTAAGGATAAATAGACAAACTTTATAATACGGTAAGCATAGTATGACATCATTCATATCACAAAACAATTGAGAACGGACATACAGGAAATTGTAGTATTGTGTGGGCAAGTCCAGCACGGAACTAGATTACAGGTCAAGATCAAAGGAACATCACTCCTCTCTTTTAAACCATGTAAGGTGCAACGATACGCTAAGACAATTGTGTATAAAATTGAAAAGAGTAATCGACATTGGCTGCAAACCATGCAGTTCAAGGCACAAGTTAGAGTAAGTAGTAGTTAAAAGACATGAGGATTAAGGACTAACAACAACGGCTTTGACTGGTGTAGTCATGCCCTTCTTCTTGCTGGTGTGACAGTCCTTGAAGATTTCCACAACATTTGGTTCAGGTACTTTTTGGTCCTTACTGGCTTTCCTCTCCATTTGGAACAAGTCAATATAGATCTGATAATATGGTACAACGAAAAGAGTGAAACAACAGCTAATTACAAGAGCCTCGAAGTGTGCAATATAGCTACGAGATCCTGTCGTCTATTGGAATTTCACTTTCGTACGGTTGGCCTTGTTCTTTGAACAGTTCACCTACAAGAAGATAGATTTGTTGGCACATGCGTAAATAGGACTTCAACATGTGATCTGATCACATATATATAATGTACCTGATACTTCGGATCAGACTATTTTTTAACGAGGCTTCTGCAGTCTTCATCCGATATATTTTCCACTCGAGATGTTTGGGCAAGTTCACTGTTATCCTTGCCCTCAAAGTGAGTTTTCCCCAAGTTATACTGATACTATCGCAGATCAGACTTGAAAACATGGGTGCAAGCTTTTCTGGTTGCATCATCTTGGCTATCCAACTTGAACCACATATGTTGAAAATTATGGGAGTCTCATTATCAGCAACCTAGAAAGTATGGGACAGAGCAAGACGATATTACTACTTTCCATACATAACCATACTTACAGATAAATGGTCGAGGAAGGTGTTGAACTGGGTTTCGTCTTCGTCATTCCTGTACTGAATCCATGTTGGGAGGATACATACATGACACCTAATGGCAACCGCTACCTCTGATAGTAACTTGGCTGACTCTGTAGCATCAGGTGGCCTTTTTAAACCTGCCTAAAAACGGATCTCCATTCTTCCTCCTGATCTAGATTTAGTTAACCTATCGAGCATTATCCCTGATGTTTGTTTCCTCTTGCGCCTAGGTGCTAGTCCAACAACAAACATAGGAAGTGTTAGTGTACATCAAACTGTGAGACTACATATAAAGAGGCATGCAACTGTAACTTGACTCAGCAACTACTTTCTTGCTATTAAAGCTCACAAAGTTCATCTAATCTTGCCAACTCATCTTGTGTCAAGAGTGCTTTGGAAGTAGTGTCAGGTGGCAAGGGAGCTTGGGAATGTGGTACTAGCTGAGTTGACCAACGAGTAACTCGTGCAGCTGGTGGTACCGTGGAAGGTGTTGCAACAACTAGGGCTGTCTCTGCTTGTTTGGTGGCAGCTATTTGTTTCTCTTTGGCTTGTTGTGCAGCTCGTGTAGCACGAGATACCTGTTTGTAGATTTTTTCGCTGGACTTTAACCTTCTATTGCACCATCAGTACCAGGAGAATCTTCAGGATTCTTCCCATTCCCTGTCATTAAGTGTTGCTTCCTCTTTCTCTATGCCATGTTAAGTCAAGACGACAAGAAAAATGAATAAAAATTTAGTTCTTCAGAGCAAATTGATGCGTGATACAGACGAACGGAACTTTGAAGTTAGACAACCACATGATAGGAGGATGTAATATGTACGAAAAACAGGACGGCATGAGATAACTAGAACTATGATGTGTAAACTAGAAGAAGACATTTCACTAAATTAGAAGTAATGCAATGGAAGGTAGACACCATATAAAAGAGGCTACAAAAATCGCTCTGCCAAGTTATCAGTGTCTCATCAAAAATGGCGTTTAAACAAATGTGAAGCAGTACAAGAAATAAATCATATGCAAGATGCAAACAACATCACACTACCAAGTTAAAGGTCTCTCGTCATTAGTGCCATTGCATATTCACAGCATTGCATATTCACAGCTTATGATGTGTAAACTAAGGAGAAGGCAGTTCAACAAATTAGAAGCAATGAAAGCTAGACAACATATGAAAGATGCAACGAATATCACTCTACCAAGTTAAAACTGTCTCGTCATAAATGCCATTTCAACAAATTAGAAGTAGTACAAGCTAGAAAAGAATGCCAGATGTAACCTATATCACACTCCCAATTCAAACGTGTCTTCTGATAAGTGATTGTTGCGGGTTATACAATAGTCGTACTTTGATGTAAGAACATGGTGTGATAGACAGATATTGTATGTTCTAGAAACAGGAACACGTGCCTTATTCACAAGTATAATGTGTAAAGTAAGAAGATGGAATTCAACAAAATTAGAAGCAATACAAGCTAGACATCATACATAACATGAAACCACATATAATAGTGCCAAGTTAGAGGGAGAACCTGTGTTGGTTCACTAGGGGAGACGTGCTCATCATCAACACAGCTACGTTCAGTGCTATGCATGTGTTGTCTTGCAAATCATCTTAGGGGGTTGGAGGAGTATAATCTGTAGAGGCCCTCCGTTTGGAAGGAGCACCTTTTATCCACTGCCTTGCTAACTTCCTTCCACTTTATTGATTTTGAATTGTCAAGTAAAACTGACAAGAAAAAGCAATAAAATTCTCTCTTGAGAACTCATTCGTGCATGATACTGACAATCACTACTTTCATGTAAGGCAAACACATGATACCAGGATGGAATATGTATGAAAAACAGCACGACATGGCATATTCACAACTGTTTGTGTAAACTAAGCAGAAACCATTCCAGCAAATAAGAAGCAATGCAAGCTAGACACCACATGAAAGATGCAACCAATATGACTCTGCCAAGTTAAAAGCGTCCCATCATAAATGGTATTTCAACAAATTAGATGTAGTGCATGCTATAAATCATATGAAAGATGCAACCAATATCGCACTACTTATACTAAAGGTGTCTCGTCATATTGATTGATGCGGGATACAAAAAAACAATAGTTTTATGTGAGGACATGCTTAATAGACAGATGTACTGTGTACTAAAAATAGGAAGGCATGTCACATTAACAGGTAATAATGTATAAACTAAGCAGAATAGCACATGCAATTTAACCAGATTGGAAGACTTACAATCTAGACACCATGTGCAACATGCAACCACATATCATGCTGCCAAGTTAGAGAAAGCACCTGCGATGCTAGTGTAGGGGAAATGTGGTAATCAACTATAGAGCTACGTTCACTATCTTCATCTAGCCTTGCTGTTTCTTGAGAATCATGTCGGGAGGCTGATGCTGCATTCTTTAAATGAGGATCTTTACTCACAGTAGTCCACTGGCCTGACTGCCTCATCATAAGTAATTGATGGGGCATACACAAGAACATTAGTTTGATGTAAGAACATGGTTAATAGACAGATGTACTACTATTGTACCAAAAACAGGAAGGCATGTCATATTCAAAGGTATAATGTGTAAGCTAAGCAGATGCAATTTAACCAAGTTGGAAGCAATACAAGCTAGACATCCGGCTGGAGTGGTGAGCGTGATCATCTAGGACCTGAGAGCCTGGTGGGAGGCGGGCTGCTTCGCCACCATCGTGGCTTTTTAGTTGGCTTCCAGGTGATGCTTGTCTGTGCTGGGCTTGTCACTGGCTTGACCAGTGCCCTGACTAGCTATTTGTCTTCTGGTGCTCACAGGATGGTGGTTAATGTAAACAATATCTTTCCTTATCTTAATAAAGTCCGACTTCGGCCTTTCGAATAGAAGCTACACACCATATGGAATATGCAACCACATATGACACCGTGAAGTCAAAGCAAGCACCTGGGATGGTGGTTCATTGCGAGCGAGGTCATCAACTCCAGAGCTACGTTTACCGTTTCCATCTACTAACAATGCACCCTTTATAAGGGTGAAACGTGTCTGGCCTATCCGCGTACCATGCTGGAGCGACTGCTCTCTTTTCTTTTTTGCTTCTCTCATGGCAGCAGTGTCTGAAATACCCTTGCATAAAAACACAATAGTGAGAGTAAGGGTGAAGTGTGTGCAGAAGTAGTGCACTGTAAAAGTAGCTGATAGCAGGTGGCTGAAAAATAAATAACAAGAGACATATGATAGCTCTACAACATTGCATGGAAAACAAAATTAGATTCTACTCCGTATGATTTTGTAATATATGAGCACAGGAAATGCAGGTACTCCCCCAGCACACCACCACATGTGGTCATATCAAGATAACAGTCGATTGAAAATAAATAGGTCAGTCGATTTTTTTATGAACCGTCCGATCTAAAAGGAACGGGCAGATAATGGGTTACCTTTGTCTGAGAACCTAGGGTTACAAATCCTAGCCGGCTTCGTCAGTGGACACAGAGTCCTTCACATTTTTGCTATATTTGTCTTGTACAACTAGTTATCCATGGGTCTCCCTAAATACATCACGGGCCGACCAATGTGGCGCAGGAAGGAACCGATCCAAGGGCCTCACCTCGACCCACCGGACCTCAGGCAGTGACACACCCTTTGCCCCATGTCTCGTTATCTTCTCACACCCACACATACCAACACAGACACCACAAAAAAATTCTCCTGGTACCTCTATCCCCTCACCCCTGCATATACACTCTCAAGGGAATCTCTCGCCGTGACATCATATTCGTCTCTCTGTCTCTAGACCACTCTTATTTCTCGTGCTATCTCTCCCACACCCCCCACCGGCCCCTCTATCAATGCCTCTCTCGAATACGTAATACACACATACCTCTCTAGCCCCTGCCAAATACATAAACTACACATTCTCACATGTTACATCACGTACCCCATTGATCTAAAAATCCCTCTATTCACATTTATTTCGCATACAACATTCCTTTTGAAAAAGTGTGGCCAAAAAATTATTTTATAATTTCTACATATATACAACATTACAAAGTTATATGGAGGAGTATGAACGTTAATTTGCATTGCATGGTGCCCACAATGATAGTTATTCCGCACTGTGAATTTGTATATTTTTATACTATATATAAAGTTAGTTATAATAAAGAGAAAATGAAGAGCATCTCTCTCTCCGTCGCATACACCCCCTCTACGCCCCTTTCCGTACGCACACAAACAATCTCCAGGTCCTCTAAAAGTAATCCCCTAGCACATTCACGCATGTTACATCTTTCTCTCGCGATATATATACAGTGATGATCATTGTATTTGATGCGAAATCATGATACATACATTGGACTTCAGAATCCACTCATTACGGTCACCATTTACGTTGTGTGGTTATTATACAGTCATGGGCTCACCGTACAGCTCTGTATTTGCTCAAGACACGACTAGTTGACCAGTTAAACGCTCCACATGGCACCTCTAGTGTTGCATCACATTATCTCACTACCATTGGGCCCACCTGTCGGCTTGTATCTACTCTACACTCTTATAAAATACAATGTTGGTGATGATGGTGTGCCTGCCATCCTGCAATATAGGCCATCTGATTTATATCTGAGGGATAGGAAGGAAACTATGGCAATTTTGCAAAAAGGTACCCACACACCGCTCCACATTTGCAAATAAGGCCTTCCCTTGTCCATCCTTTTCTCTCACAAGATAAACTAGTCAAATAAATGCATCTTGATGTTACGTGCAACGCACCGGCATCGTGATAGTAAGAATGAAAACAAACGACAAAAAAAATATTGGACGGTGGTTCGAAGTCATGACCGCGGGCGCAGCGGACAAGGTGGCCTTGTATTAGTATGCTGAGCCGTCTGTTTTAACTCACAGGAGCTGGTGTGGTGATTATACACACACGCATGCATGCACATGAACTGCATGCACGCAACACTCACACGAACACATGCAGCCACGCACGCACGCAACACTCACATGTACACACGCAGCCACGCACGGACGCAACACTCACACGCGCACGTGCAGGCATGCATGCACACACCACATGACCAACACACACCCTCACGCTCAAGTGCTCAACCTACACGTGCATGCGCACACATCAGGCCCTGACAGACACATACACAACCAGGTGATTCCCGCACACGGGTTGGAGTCTTGTCGCGCCTGCGTAAATTTGTGTTTATCTGACCTTTTTCCTATGCGAACTGACAGGTGGGACCCACAAGGAACGCGCACTACAGGAATAAGCTACTTTGCCATCTGCCATGGCAGACGGGAAAGGCAAGGAAGGCGGAAGGCAATGGCCTTTGCCATCTGCCACGGACGGCAAAAGGCTCCAACAAAGATAGGATCGGCAAAGGTGTCTTTGCAATCAGCAGCTGACGGCAAAGAAAGCCGATGGCAATAAATATGTTGTTAGTCCGTTAGGTGGCTAACGACAGCCTTTGCCGTCCGCCGCTGACGGCAAAAAGCATCTAGCCTTTGCTATCCGCCAAATGACGTCAGCTGGACGTCACTGTCCATCAAGCCTTTGTCGTCTGGCGCTGTAGGCAAATGCGGTGACTCTTTGCCGTCTGCCACTGTAGGAAAAGGCTTTGCCCTCCGCAGCTATAGGCAAACTGACCAAATGGTCAGCTCCCAGGGAGCACAGGTGGCCGCCGCATGGCTTCTTTCCCGTCCGCGGCTGACGGCAAAGATCCTGCATTGCCTCTTTTTTTCTTTTTTGTTTTAAATCCAACAATTTTCACAGCAAATATATATGACATATATATATATATTTCACAGGGCCATTTAATAGCAAACATATGACATATCCAGCACATAAGTTTCGTCGTACATACATATATAGTTCCATCCATTCATACATAGCAAGTTGCACATACACATTGTTCCATCCATACATATTACAATGTAAAGTTTCATCAAGATAGCAAGTTCCATCATAGCAAGCTAGAAGAATACTAGAAGAGAATGAAAGAAAAAACAAGGACTCCATCATAGCAAGCTAGCTTCCGTGAAGTGAATGAAATCTGTAAAATGGCAAATAAGAAAGTTAGAAAAAGGTGACTAGAAGAAGAAGTATGTGTCACTTATGAGCTAACTTAGATGAATTGGATAACTTAGGTGAAATGGATCATTTATAAGCTAATTTAGTTGAAATGGATTGTTTATGAGCTAACTAAGGTGAAATGGATCATTTAGGAGCTAACATAGGTGAAATGGATCGTTTTTTAGCTAAATTAGGCGAAATGGATCATTTATGAGCTAATTTTGGTGAAATGGATCATTTTTGAGCTAACTTAGGTGAAATGGATCGTTTATGAGCTAACCTAGGTGAAATGGATCGTTTATGAGCTAACTTAGGTATAATGCATCATTTTAGAGCTAACCTAGGTAAGATGGGTCATTTTGGAGCTAACCTAGGTGAAATGGATCGTTTTGGGCTAACTTAGGTGAAATGGATCGTTCATAAGCTAACCTAGGTGAAATGGATCGTTTATGAGCTAACTTAGGTATAATGCATCATTTTAGAGCTAACCTAGGTGTGATGGGTCAGTTTGGAGCTAACCTAGGTAAAATGGATTGTTTGTGAGAAAACTTATGTGAAATGGATCGTTTATGAGCTAACATAGGTGAAATGGATCGTTTATGATCTAACTTGGGTAAAATGCATTATTTTAGAGCTAACATATGTAAGATGGGTCATTTTGGAGCTAACCTAGGTAAAATGGGTCATTCTAGAGCTAACGTAGGTAAAGTGGATCATTTTGGAGCTAATCTAGGTAAAATGGGTCATTTTAGAGCTAACCTGGGTAAAATGGATCATTTATGAGCTAACTAAGGTAAAATGGGTCATTTTAGAGATAACTTAGGTAAATGGATCGTTTATGAGCTAACTAAGCTAATTATGCCATTTTTGACATAAGTAAGCTAAGTACATGTCATTATTGTGAAACCTAGTTAACTAAGCACATTAGAGCTAACTTATGTCATTTTGGAGGAAACAAAGCTAAGTATAGATTGTTTTAGAGCTAGCTTAGGTAAAATGGATGGTTTTGGAGGTCATTAGCTTATTAAGTAATTTTGGAGGAAAAGAAGCTAAGTCTAGGTCATTATGGTAAGCATGTTGGAGAAAGTAAAGCTAAGTCTAGGTCTTATGCATTTGTTAAGCAAAACACTAGAGAAACTTACCGTGATCATGGAGGTGTAGGAGCGGGCTGGCTCGTGCCGGTAGCTGGAGAAGGATCGTGCGATGCATACCTGGAGTTATGCTGCACCAAAGATCATTTCCAATGTCTCGTTAGCATGATGACATCAAATGTTAAGACTAGCAAGTAGTGTACATTCAAATTAAACTCACCGTGGTCCCATGAGCAATCTCTGGCATCAGCGGAGCGGTCTGACCGGACTTCTCGCACACAGACTGCACATTTCGTTTTGATGACTCAATCATACTAGTTAGTAATGAGACAAACACTACATGAATGTTTTGGCTAATCTGCAGAAGAAACTTACAACAAAGAGCTCGTACATGGCCCTTGCCGGCATGTCATCCCGTGCCCTCTCCTCCTTCAACATCTTTGTCGTCCTCTCCTCCAACTCCCGCTACCTCTCCGCCGCCTCCACCAGAAGTTTCTCCGTTCTATCTCTCTCACACTATATAGCAGCCTACAACACCACTCCTCGTTACCATTTGTAATCATTAATGGAAGTGCACACAATGTAATGGAGAGAGATAGCTGAGTACGTATAACTAACCTTGAAGGTGAATTGGACTGGCCATTCACGAGGCATTATCTCAGGAGCGGAGCTCGACTGGCGCGCCTTGATCTCCGGGAGAGTGCTAGGACAACGGATAAGTCCATCTCCAATGGCTATGGAGCCATGGGACCACCGGCCACCAGATATCATCACCAGCTCTGGATCAATGGGACCCTGGCTCGGGTTAAAGTACTCCCCTTTCCTCGCCTTCCCCTGATCTCTATACTTCACGAGCTTGTCATGGGAGGAGATGTTGGTGAAGTTCTTTGGATAATCGAGGTCAGACGGAGAGAATGCCTTGACTTTCTTGTAAGAGGTAGTGTGGGCCATGGCATACAGGTCGTACACCTCTGGCACCTTATCCACCTTATTGTAGCGTTCCCGAAAGAGAGAAATAAATTAAATTAGTAATTAAAGGGCTCAAGCTAGCATGATGAATGGATTGCATGAATCATGAAGCAAACCACATACCCAGTTCCGCCCAAACTGATATAAGTTGGAGCTGCCTTGATGGTGTGGCACACCTTCCATTTGGGAACGTTTGTCCTTGGCCTCGTTGGGGAGGGCTAGCTATTCTTTTGAGCACCACTCATTGACCAACACCTCCCAACAATCCATCCGATCCACACACCATCTCGGAGGCGCCTAAGTTAGCAAATAGAAACTTAAGCGCTACAGCTATGAATTACTAAATGAAGGAAGTAAGTACAAGGCCTTAAGAATTACCTTCATGTACTCCTCCTTACTCAGGAACTTCTCGCGGCACGCCGTCTTTGTCTTCTTGATACCACGCAAGGCGTAGTAGTCTCGAACAGCCTGCACCCGAGCCTTGTGGTGTAAGTTATGTAGTAGGAGCTTGCAGACGTTATCGATAAAATTTGCCGTGTCCTCCTCGTATCCCTCCTCACGCCTGTAGAATGTTTGCAATTAAATGAGACAATATTGATTAGTAAAATTAATAACTAGCTACTTGAAGATTTTTAATTGTGTAAAGGAGAAATTACCCAGAACTTTCTGATCACCACGTCTGCCCTTGTCTTGCACAAGACACCGTCGATAATCTCACCCGGCGGGGCAAGGCGGCCAAGTAGTGCTCCCAGCTTAATCCAAGATCTGGAAGCCGACCCTCACCAGGCAACGTGACAAACCCCGGGAAGTTTTGCCGACAAAGAACTCCAAGGACAGAGTTGGGCGGGTGGACACTATGATGGTGGTCCCAACCCCTGCAGCATGACAAGGCCAACACATTAGATATTTGAAGAAACGTGAATGCAGAAGGTACAAAAAGATTAAATGCACTTACCTCTCCCCATCAGGGAAAATCAACCACCTATGCTCGCGGCTCACCGGCATGGACGGGAGCCGTGTACAACCACGCTGGTAGATGGTGCCCCTCCTCCTCAATATCAGTCGGCTCCCCGCCATCATCAACATGGCCACTCAGCCCCTCAGGCTGATCCGGCCAGGTACCCCATTCAGATGTGTGCTCCTCCGGGGTCTTATGGGCCAAAGGCCTGTCGACCCGAGGCTCGTGGGCCGAAGGCCCGTGGACCGGATGCTCGTGGACCGGAGTCCGTGTAGCCTCCTCCTCGGACGAGTCCACCCTAGCAGTCACGTGCTCGGGTGAAACAGCTGGGGGTGGCGGCGAGGAAGGTGCCCTAGCAGTCACCCTACCTCCTCTCCCGCGACCACGTGCTCCAACGTCTCTCTTCTTCCCTCCCTTTCCTCGTCCTCTGCTGCACACCGCGGTCAACGAAGAAGGGCCTGGCGGTGTTGTCATACTATCCAGCAATGCTCGGCAGAGAGGTGCGTGTGGAATGGAAGACCTCCCACCACACGCTGACGAAGAAGGGGCCTCGGAGTGCTCCCGACCAGCGCCCACCATGTTTCAACACCTACCATGACAAAGAGTAAACGAAATTAATACAACATAAAAAAAATACCGACATGAATAATAATATGTATATCACCTAAGTGTATCATCATCAAGTACAATATAAAAAAATTGAATACCTGGCACGAACTACTAATAATCTCGATCACTATCATCAATAAATGCATAATCATCATCATCACTATAATCAATGACGGGCTCATAGGGTTCAGTGGCATCAACATGTGGAAGGCCACCTTGACGTAATCGGTCAAGCATTGACAGGTCATCCACAGCAGTAACCTCTTCTTGTTCCGGCTCTTCTTGTTCCTCCTCTGGGGTGATGTCGGATTCACTATCGCTGTCTACTTAAAAGTTTTGGGGTGAAGTATAGTAGTTCTTGAAACGCTTTTTGGAAAGACGTGTCTCTTGGAAGAATTCTCCTTCATATGTGTCTGGGTTAATGTGAGGTTCATAATCCTCTTCCTTTGGAGGAGATAGTCTAGCACGTGGCGGCACTTCATAAACGACATCCCAACCTTTCAGATTTAGATTAGTTTGGCAGGCCCACGGTAGATAGAATACTTGGGTCGCCTGTTGATTTCAGGAACATCTAAATGGGTGCTTTGTTTGATTTCAACTAGCCCGATATGTTCATGAGTCCTTCTGGTCTCCTTCGGCTGAAACCAATAACATTTGAAGACTACACCATTCGATGGGTTTTCACCGTAGAATAGAAGTTCATAAATTGCTTCAACTCACCCATAATACTTGGTACCTCCTTCGCCGATAGAAGATACACAACAATTTGTAGGCTTTCGGTCGGCCATAGATACCTCTTTGCCATAGGTATGAAAGCGATACCCGTTGATGTCGTATTTGTCAAATGAACGGACCTTATAGTCAAAACCATTAGCGACTTTTCTCAATTCGGCGTCCATAGACTCTGAATTAGCCTACAAGTTTAATAAGAAAGGATTGTTGCATTACGCACAAATTGGCGAATGAAATGAAATTGTCTAATAGAAATTACCGTTTGTTTGAACCAATAGATGAAACTGGGATAGCCGCCTCCTTGCTTTGCGAGAAGCTCATACTGTTCGACGGAATCCTTTTGGATCACCGCTCCATACAAGAATATGGCGACGTATCGACTGTATGGAATATCCAGGAATAAGAGCAGTTCAAAAGAAATAGAAGTTGCGAAACAATGTACAGAGAACTTACTCGATGTATGGCCGCACTTCTATCAGGTGGTTGAAGATATACAACGAAATGGTCTGTCATTCTTCGTTATCCAAAGATACTAGTTTCGAAAGACTGGCTGGTGCGAGATTCCCTTTGAATAGGCTAAGGTTGGATCCACCATTTTTAGGGTCGTCAGCATTGTACCGAGGCTTCGGATTTTGCAAATGACGATTTTTGGCTTCGTACTGTGTTGTCACGAAGTTTGCCGCCTCCTTATTGATGAATCCCTCGGCCATCGATGCTTCAATTCCACGTTTATTTTTACATTTTTCTCGAAGCGTCTTCTGCATCCTCTCAGTTGGGTAGCACCAACGATTTTGCACGGGCCCCCCCAATCTTGCCTCGGTCAGGAGATGCAAAATCAAATGATGCCTTGGATTAAAGAAGCCCGGTGGAAAGATCTTCTCTAACTTGCAGATCAACTCCGGCGCCAACTCTTCTATTTCTTCTAGCACGCCGGGAGATAGTTCTTTCGCGCAAAGAACATGGAAGAAATAGCTGAGTTCTGCCAGTACTAGCCATTCATCCTCAGGGATGAAGCCACGCAACATCACCATCATTACCCACTCAATCCATATGGGCCAATCATGACTCTTGAGACCAAATATCTTCAATTTATCAAGACTCGCTCCCCTCTTTAGACTCACTGCATACCCATCGGGGAACATCAACTGCATTTTCACCCACAAGATAATTTCCCTCATAGCTGGCCTTCCAAGATGGAACCATGACTTTGGCTTCGTCCAGTTCCGCTTTCCTTTCGGTTCTTTCATGTTTTGTAACGGCCTATCACATAGCACCTCTAGATCGACTCTTGCCTTAGTATTATCCTTTGACTTCCCACTATGACAAACAATGTACCAAAAAGTGCCTCGGCGATATTCTTCTCAGTGTGCATCACGTCGATGTTGTGTGGGCAAAGGAGGTCTTTGAAGTAAGGCAGATCCCATAAGCATGTCTTGTGATTCCGGGCGTGCTTAGAATTATACCCCTTGAAGTACCCTGGACGCTCTGGATCTGGCTCGAGAGCGTTTAACTGATCCAGGGTCTGTTGGCCTGTCAATGCAGGTGGTTCAGAGCATTTGACAACTCTACCTCGGATGAAGTTCTTCTTGTCTTTCCTAAACTTATGGAGAGGATCCAGGAACGATCTATGCATGTCGAAGCAAGAAAACTTGCGACCAGCATGAAGCCAACGAAACTCAAGAGCTCCCTTGCATGTGGGGCACGGGAACCTTCCATGCACACACCAGCCAACGAATAGCGCATATGCTGCCAAGTCATGCGTCGAGTACATGTACAAGACATGCATTATGAAGTTCCATTTGCTATAGGCGTCGTATGTCTTGAACCCATTATCCCAGGCTTCTTGCAATTCGTCTTTAAGCGGCTGCATGTACACATTCATATTTTTCCCCAGATAGTTGGGCCCTGGAATTATCAACGTCAGAAAATGTTCTTTCTTTGCATAATCTGTCCAGGGGGGAGATTGATTGGAAAGACAAATACAGGCCAACAACTGTATTGGGCTACCGTCACACCAAACACAATAAACCCATCCGTGCTGATGCCGATTCGAGGATGCCTCGGATCTGCCGCTTTGTCAGCATGTAATCCATCAAACTTTTTCCATGCAACACCATCCGATGTGTGTACCATCATCTAATTCCCATCTGCATCTAGTTCGGTTCTTTTGCCCATTTTGTGCCATGTGATCTATCTGGCCATCTCTTCGACCATGAAAATACATTGAAGTCTTGGTATGATTGGCATATACCGAAGAACACTAACGGGGATTTTGGTCTGTGTCTTCTTACCCATACCGTTGTCTACCACAACATACTTGGAACACTTGCAAATGGGACAATAGTTCAAGTTCGCATAGTCAAGCCTAAATAAGGCACATCCTATCTCACATGCATGTATCTTCTCATAGGGCATCTTCAGTGCACGGAGGATTTTGTCCGACTGGTACAGGTTTGCAGGCATTACAAGGCCTTTGGGTAGAAAGCGTCCAAATAATGTCATCATTGCATCGTAGCATTCTCTGCCCAAGTTGAACTGAGCCTTCAGAGCCATTACTTGTGAGATGGCATCCAACTGACAAAGCTCAGTGTGCTCGTGGAGAGGACGTTTTGAAGACTCCAACATTTCATTGAAGGCCTTTGCAGATTCCTCCATCTCCTCGTCCGAATCCCGAGCATCATCCAAGTCTTGCACCACGTTTTCCATCCCGGTACCATGCTCGTCGATGCGACGACGATCCACCTCAGCTCGGTCACGTTGGGCAGACTCACCATGAAATGTCCACACCGTATAATCAGGCGTAAAACAACTCTTCTGCAGGTGTTTGCCCATTTCAGCCTTTGTCCTCTTTTCCCAATTGCCGCACCGGAAATAGGGGCACCTGGTTTTCCTCTAGCCATTTGCAAATGCGGCTTGCACAAACCCCTTGGTTTTTGTGAACCATTCAGTGCTCCATTAGTTCCGACTAGTGTGACTAGTGTACATCCACGCACGATCACTCATCTTGACTTTCAAAGCTACTAAACACACAACAATATATATATATAATTCACCATGTATATATTCAACAGTTGATCTAGTTTGTCAATTTAATTATGTCCATGCAACCTACACTCTAATAGGTGATGATAGGTACTAATCCCACCCGAGTATGTGTAGATTGGGTTCATTTTCCCATGCTATGCTCCGGATCCGACGCAAAATTTTGCCAGCACCTCCCCACTGTTCTCCTGATACACGTCTCTACAATAAACAGAGAGGATGTGTACCCGGAGAACAACATGGGAGGCACTGATGAAATTTATGTGTCGGATCTAGGGCAAAGCATATGGGAAAACGAACCCAATCTACACATACTCGGGCTGTCCATGGATAGCGTTGGACAATTCGAAAGGATCACGGTTATAAATATGCAAATGCATGCATATTTATAACTATAACACTTTCGAACGGGAGACACATATTGGTTACGCATACTGATGATTCAAGACACATATATAGCTAGCTAGCAAGTTTCGTCGGCACGAACACAGGAATAGAGCAAATAATTAAGGGGGAGGAGGACATGTCATTTGTGCTCACCAACGAACGAAGGGGCAGAGCTCGTCAAACGCACGGGGAGGTCGCCGAACACCAAACCTGGCAGTGAAGAAACAACTGCACATTTAAATCTACCCGATCAACACCATTATATATGATGTTTTTCATAAGAAAATCGAAAATATATGACCTAACTCATAATTCACAAATATATGACCCCTTCGGCCTCTAGTGTCATGGGTGTCGTGTCGGGGTCGGGGTGCCGTGTCGGGGTCGGGGTGTTGTTTCGGGGTCGGGGTGCTGTTTAGGGGTCGGGGTGTCGGGGT
>NC_041391.1:253963721-253971955 GCF_002162155.2 Triticum dicoccoides
TGGGCGGTAGCTGGTCGGAGCGATGGGGCGAGGTGCGGCAGCGGGTTGTGGGGGTGGCGGCAGTCTCATCGGGGAGAGGCGCGCGGGCAGAAAGAGAGAGAGAGAGAGAGGGAGGGGCGGGGTGGGGCCAACCGATACTTAGGTTAATCCGTTTGCCGTCCGCCCCCTTTGCCGTCCACTAGCGGACGGCAAAGAACTGGCCGTTAGTTTTTTTACCTGCTCGTAAGTGGGGCCCACCTCCCTCTTTGCCGTCCGACAGCTGACGGCAAAGAATCTTTGCCGTCAGCCAGCTAACGGCAATGAACTGGCTGATGGCAAAGACCTTCTTTGCCATCAGCCAGTACTTTGCCGTCCGTTTTATGTAAGCATACGGCAAAGAACTGGCAGACGGCAAATAACTGGATCCCAGTAGTGGTGGTCAATTTAACTAGTCAACATGGTGCCACGCAGACTATTTGGCCGGTCAACAGAGTGCAATCCGATGGTGAACCGTGAGCAAGTGACCGTATAATCACCGTAATCAGCGTATTCTGAAGTTCAGTGACCGTATTACGCTTTTCTCTCTGTAGGCCCTCCAAAACTACTTCTCTACACGTTTTTGCATGTTACATCTAACAACTATACAATACAGTACTACTATTACACTCTAACACAATAAATCATATGTGTTTTTAGTTTTACTAGATACCATATTGTTACTTAATTATTTAGTTTGCATACATTAAAATTGCCTTTGAAATGTATGGCCAGTATCATCTACCGTGCGGGAAAAATCCCTCCCTTTCTTGTTCAATCAGGTTTGTATCGATGGATCGTGCGAAACAACAAAACTATAGTACTATACAGTACAAGTGACAGTTCACTGGGCCGCCGTGTCGTGTACTCATCCATGGTAAGAGTGAAGCGCCCTGATACGTCCATTTTGCATCATGCTTTTATATCAATATTTATTGCATTATGGGCTGTTATTACACATTATATCTCAATACTTATGGCTATTCTCTCTTATTTTACAAGGTTTACCATGAAGAGGGGGAATGCCGGCTGCTGGAATTCTGGCTAGAAAAGGAGCAAATGTTGGAAACCTATTCTGCAGAACTCCAAAAGTCCTGAAACTCCACAAAACAACTTTTTGGATTTAATAAGAATTTATGAGTGAAAGAAATAGTCCAGGGGGCCCACACCCTGTCCAGGAGACAAGGGGCGCCCCCCTGTAGGGCGCGGCCTCCTATCTCTTGGGCCCCCTGGTGGGCCTCCGGCATCCATCTTCTGCTATATCATCACTTTTACCCTGGAAAAAATCGTGGGCAAGTTTACAGGACGAATCTTCGCCGCCACGAGGCGGAACCTTGGCGGAATCAATCTAGGGCTCTAGTGGAGCTGTTCTGCTGGGGACACTTCCCTCCGGGAGGGGGAAATCATCATCAACGTCATCACCAACGATCCTCTCATCGGGAGGGGGTCAATCTCCATCAACATCTTCACCAGCACCATCTCCTCTCAAAACCCTAGTTCATCTCTTGTATCCAATCTTGTATCAAAACCACAAATTGCTACCTGTGGGTTGCTAGTAGTGTTGATTACTCCTTGTAGTTGATGCTATTTGGTTTACTTGGTGGAAGATCATATGTTCAGATCCTTTATGCATATTATTAACCCTCTGATTATGAACATGAATATGCTTTGTGAGTAGTTACGTTTGTTACTGAGGACATGGGTGAAGTCTTGCTATTAGTAGTCATGTGAATTTGGTATTCGTTCGATATTTTGATGAGATGTATGTTGTCTTTCCTCTAGAGGTGTTATGTGAATGTTGACTACATGACACTTCACCATTATTTGGGCCTAGAGGAAGGCATAGGGAAGTAATAAGTAGATGATGGGTTGCTAGAGTGACAGAAGCCTAAACCCTAGTTTATGCATTGCTTCGTTAGGGGTTGATATGGACCCATATGTTTAATGTTGTGGTTAGGTTTACCTTAATACTCCTTTTTGTAGTTTCGGATGCTTGCAATAGGGGTTAATCATAAGTGGGATGCTTGTTCAAGTTAGGGAAGTACCCAAGTGCCGATCCACCCACATATCAAATTATCAAAGTACCGAAGGCGAATCTTACGAACGTGATGAAAACTAGCTTGACGATAATTCCCAATGTGTCCTCGGGAGCTCCTTCTTCATTATTAGAATTTGTCCAGGCTTATCCTTTGCTACATAAAGGATTGGGCCATCTTGCTGCACTTTATTTACTTTATTTACTTTTTGCTCGTTACTATTTATCTTATCACAAAACTATCTATCACCTACTATTTCAGTGCTTGCAGAAAAAACCCTACTGAAAACCGCTTATCATTTCCTTCTGCTCCTCGTTGGGTTCGACACTCTTACTTATCGAAAGGACTACGATAGATCCCCTATACTTGTGGGTCATCAAGACTCTTTTCTGGCGCCGTTGCCGGGGAGCGCAGCGCTTTTGGTGAGTGGAACTTGGTAAGGAAACATTTATATTGTGTGCTGAAATTTTCTGTTACTTGTCACTATGGAAACTAATCTTTTGAGGGGCTGGTTCGGGGTATCTTCACCCCAACCAGAAGAGCAAAGAGATGCTCCTCAACCTACTGAAGTTTATGAAAATATTCACGTTGAGATTTCTTCGGGTATGATAGAAAAACTGCTAGCTAATCCTTTTGCAGGAGACGGAACATTGCATCCCGATTTACACCTTATTTTTGTGGATGAAGTTTGTGGATTATTTAAGCTTGCAGGTATTCCCGGTGATGTTGTCAAAAGTAAGGTCTTCCCTATATCTTTTAAGGGAGATGCAATGACATGGTATAAGCTATGTGATGATACGAGATCTTGGAATTATAAGCGATTGAAGTTGGAATTTCACCAGAAGTTCTATCCTATGCATCTTTTTCATCGTGATCGTAATTACATATATAATTTCTGGCCTCGCGAAGGATAAAGCATCGCTCAATCTTGGGCGAGGCTTAATTCAATGTTGTATTCATGCCCCAATCATGAGCTCTCTCGGGAAATGATTATTTAGAATTTTTGTGCTCGGCTTTCTCTTGATAATCGCAACCTACTCGATACTTCCTGTGCTGGTTCTTATATGCTAAAGACTATTGATTTCAAATGGAAATTATTGGAAAGAATTAAACGCCACTCTGAAGATTGGGGTTCCGACGATGGTAAGGAGTCAGGTATGACACCTAAGTTCGATTGTGTTAAATCTTTTATGGATACCGATGCTTTCCGTGGATTTAGCTCTAAGTATGGACTTGACTCTGAGATAGTAGCTACTTTTTGTGAAACTTTTGCTACTCACGTTGATCTCGCTAAAGAGAAGTGGTTTAAATATAATCCTCCTGTTGAAGTGAAAGTAGTTGCACCTATTACAGTCGAAGAAAAGACTATTACATATAGTGATCCTATTATTCCTACTGCTTATGTTGAAAAACCTCCTTTTCCTGTTAGGATAAAAGATCATGATAAAGCTTCGACTGTTGTTCGTAAGAGTAATACTAGGACCTATACACCTCCTGAGCAAATTAATGTTGAACCTGGTATTGCTATGATTAAAGATCTCTTGGATGAGGACTTAGATGGGCATGTTATTTCTTTCTTGGGTGAGACTGCTAATATTGCTAGACCTGATACTAAGACATGTAGACCTGTTGTAGGCATGCCTATTATTTCTGTTAAAATAGGAGATCATTGTTATCATGGGTTATGTGATATGGGTGCTAGTGCGATACCTTATGATCTTTATAAAGAAATTATGCACGATATCGCACCTGCTGAATTAGAAGACATTGATGTTACTATTAAGCTTGCTAATAGGGACACCATTAAACCTATTGGGATTGTTAGAGATGTTGAAGTCTTGTGTGGGAAGATTAAATACCCTGCTGATTTTCTTGTTCTTGCTTCCCCACAAGATGATTTTTATCCCATTATTTTTGGTAGACCCTTCTTGAATACTGCTAGTGCTAAGATTAATTGTGAAAGGAAGGTCGTCACTGTTGGCATAGATGGTATGTCTCATGAGTTCAATTTTGCTAAGTTTAGTAGACAACCTCGTGAAAGGAACCAACTAGTAAGATGAGATTATTGGTCTTGCTTCCATTGCTGTTCCTCCAACTGATCCGTTAGAGCAATATTTGCTAGACCATGAAAACGATATGTTTATGAAGGAAAGGGGAGAAATAGATGAAGTGTTCCTTAAACAGGAACCTATGCTGAAACATAACCTTCCCATTGAAATTCTTGGGGATCCCCCTCCACCCAAGGGTGATCCCGTGTTTGAACTCAAACCTTTACCTGATAATCTCAAGTATGCTTATCTTGATGAAAAATAAATATATCCTGTTATTATTAGTGCTAACCTTTCAGAGAAAGAAGAAGAAAAATTATTGAAAACTCTGAAGAAGCACCGAGCTGCTATTGGATATACTCTGGATGATCTTAAGGGCATTAGTCCCACATTATGTCAACACGAAATTTCAGTAGAGAAAGATGCCAAACCAGTTAGAGATCCTCAAAGATGATTAAATCCCAAGATGAAGGAAGTGGTAAGAAAGGAGATATTAAAGCTCCTTGAGGCAGGTATTATTTATCCCGTTTTACATAGTGAATGGGTAAGCCCTGTCCATTGTGTCCCTAAAAAGGGAGGTATTGCCGTTGTTCCTAATGATAAAGATGAATTGATCCCGCAAAGAATTATTACAAGTTGTAGGATGGTAAATGATTTTTGTAAGTTAAATAAAGCTACTAAGAAGGATCATTACCATTTAGCTTTTATTGATCAAATGCTAGAAAGGCTATCCAAACACACACATTTTTGCTTTCTAGATGGTTATTCTGGCTTCTCTCAAATACCTGTATCAGCGAAGGATCAATCTAAAACTACTTTTACTTGCCCTTTTGGTACCTTCGCTTATAGATGTATGCCTTTTGGTTTATGCTATCCACCTGCTACCTTTCAAAGATGCATGATGGCTATATTTCTGATTTTTGTGAAAAGATTTGTGAGGTATTTATTGATGACTTCTCCATCTATGGATCCTCTTTTGATGATTGTTTGAGCAACCTTGATCGAGTTTTGCAGAGATGCGAAGACACTAGTCTCGTCCTGAACAGGGAAAAGTGTCGCTTTATGGTTAATGAAGGCATTGTCTTGGGGCACAAGATCTCCGAGAGAGGGATTGAAGTTGATAAAGCCAAAGTTGATGCTATTGAAAAGATGCCATGTCCCAAGGACATAAAAGGTATAAGAAGTTTCCTTGGTCATGCCGGCTTTTAGAGGAGGTTCATTAAGGACTTTTCTGAAATCTCTAGGCCTCTGACTAATTTATTGCAAAAACATATTCCTTTTGTCTTTGATGATGATTGTGTAGAAGCATTTGAAACACTTAAGAAAGCTTTGATCACTGCACCTATTGTTCAGCCACCTGATTGGAATTTACCTTTTGAAATTATGTGCGGTGCTAGTGATTATGCTGTAGGTGTTGTTATAGGGCAAAGAGTCGATAAGAAATTGAATGTTATCCAGTATGCTAGTAAGACTCTTGATACTGCCCAGAGAAATTATGCTACTACTGAAAAAGAGTTCTTAGCAGTTGTGTTTGCATGTGATAAGTTTATACCTTATATTGTTGATTCCAAAGTTACTATTCACACTATCATGCTGCTATTAAATATCTTATGGAAAAGAAAGATGCTAAGCCTAGACTCATTAGATGGGTTCTCTTGCTCCAAGAATTTGATTTGCATATTATTGATAGAAAGGGAGCTGAGAACCCCGTTGCAGACAACTTGTCTAGGTTAGAGAATGATCTTGACGACCCACTATCTATTAATGATAGCTTTCCTGATGAACAATTAGCGGTTGTCAATGCTTCTCGTACTGCTCCTTGGTATGCTGATTATGCTAATTACATTGTTGCTAAATATATACCGCCTAGTTTCACATACCAGCAAAAGAAAAATTCTTTTATGATTTAAGACATTACTTCAGGGATGATCCACACCTTTATAAAGAAGGAGTAGATGGATTTATTAGACATTGTGTACCTGAGCATGAACAGGAACAGATCCTATGCAAGTGTCACTCTGAATCCTATGGAGGACAGCACGCTGAAGATAGAACTGCACACAAGGTACTACAATCTGGATTTTATTGGCCTACTCTCTTCAAAGATGCTCGTAAGTTTGTCTTATCTTGTGATGAATGTCAAAGAATAGGTAACATTAGTAGACGTCAAGAAATGCATATGAATTATTCTCTTGTTATTGAACCGTTTGATGTTTGGGGCTTTGATTATATGGGACCTTTCCCTGCCTCCAATGGTTATACACATATTTTAGTTGCTTTTGATTACGTTACTAAGTGGGTAGAAGCTATTCCAACTAGTAGTGCTGATCATAACACTTCTATTAAAATGCTTAAAGAAGTTAATTTTTCCGAGGTTTGGAGTCCCTAGATATCTTATGACTGATGGTGGTTCACACTTTATTCATGGTGCTTTCCGTAAGATGCTTGCTAAGTATGATGTCAATCATAGAATCGCATCTCCTTATCACCCCCAGTCTAGTGGTCAAGTAGAGTTGAGCAATAGAGAGCTCAAATTAATTTTGCAAAAGACTGTGAATAGATCTAGAAAGAATTGGTCCAAAACACTTGATGATGCATTATGGGCCTATAAAACGGCATACAAAAATCCTATGGGTATGTCTCCATATAAGATGGTTTATGGAAAAGCATGTCATTTACCTCTTGAACTTGAACATAAAGCATATTGGGCTATTAAAGAGCTCAATTATGACTTCAAACTTGCCAGTGAGAAAAGGTTATTTGATATTAGCTCACTTGATGAATGGAGAACCCAAGCATATGAGAATGCCAAGCTTTTCAAAGAAAAAGTCAAACACTGGCATGATAAGAGAATACAAGAGCGTGAGTTTAACGTAGGAGATTATGTATTATTATTCAACTCTCGTTTAAGACTTTTTGCAGGAATACTTCTCTCAAAATGGGAAGGTCCCTACATTATCGAGGAAGTCTATTGTTCTGGTGCTATAAAAAATCAACAACTTTGAAGCCACAAATCCGAGGGTGGTAAATGGTCAAAGAATTAAACATTATATTTCAGGTAATCCTATCAATGTTGAAACTAATATTATTGAAACAATAACCCCTGAGGAATACGTAAGAGACACTTTCCAGAATCTTCCAGACTCCGAAAAGGCATAGGTATGTGGTACGGTAAGTAAACCGACTCCAAAACAACTCTAATGGCAATTTTCATCAGTTTTGGATTATTTAAGAATTTTAGGAAGAAAGAAGTAGTCCGAAAGGGACACGGGGCTCCCACGAGAGAGGAGGCTGCGCCCCCCCCTGTAGGGCGCGCCCCCCTGTCTCGTGGGCGCCTTGTGTGCCTCCCGGACTCCATTTTCTTGTATGTTACGTATTTTGGTCGGTAAAAATTCATTATATATACTCCTGAAGGTTTTGACGACTGTATCACGCAAATATCCTCTGTTTTCGTTTCGAGCTATTTCTGTTTCAGATTTAGAGCACCATGACTTCACCCTCACTACTGGAAATAGGGAATTTTCCATCAGTCAGCTCTTTGCCGTCTGCCAGCTGATGGCAAAGAACGTCTTTTCCATCTGCTTACAAAAAAGAGACGGCAAAGAACTGACAGATGGCAAAGAACCTGGTTGCCATCAGCCAGTTCTTTGCCATCCGCCAGCCGATGGCAAAGAATCTTTGCCATCCGCTGGCAGACGGCAAAGAGGTGGGTAGGGTCCAGTGCTGTAACGGCCTATCAACCCACCTCTTTGCCATCTGCCAGCAGATGGCAAAGAATCTTTTCCGTCTGCTGGCAGATGGCAAAGAAGTGGGTGGGGCCCAGTGGAGGACGACGCTATAACGGCCCATTAGCCCCACCTCTTTGCCATCTGCTTGCCGACGGCAAATATTCTTTGCCATTAGCTAGCTGATGGCAAAGAGGTGGGGCTTTGCCATCCGCTGGCTGATGGCAAAGATGTGGGCTTTTGCCATCCGCTGGCTGATGGCAAAGAAGTAGGACTATCTCCTCCCCTCTCTTCTTCTAAAAAAAATCTCCTCCCCTCTCTCCCAGCCCGGCCCCACCCCTCTCTCTCTCTCTCCCCACCTCACCCACTCACCACCGTTGTCTTAAAAAAAACCACCCACCACCACACCC
>NC_041391.1:253972432-254019681 GCF_002162155.2 Triticum dicoccoides
CCCACCACAGCAGCCCGCCCCTATGCCCGTCCCTCCACCGTTCCAGGCCGCGGCACCGCCCCCTCCCGGCCACCGCGGCGTGCCCCGCGGCCCTTCCCGCCACCGCAGCTTGCCCCTCCACCGAGCCAGGCCGCAGCACCGCCCCCTTCCCGCGGTCCTCCCCGCCACGGTGCCATCCAACGGAGTTTAAATCTGGTACTTTTCTTTGTCAATTCTTGTGCTAATATGGACTATAATTTCTAGAGGATTTACACTGTAAGTCTCTTCGCGGTCAGGACGCGGCTTCACGTGTAGCTCTAGGCAAGAAGACGGTTGATCCAGTCGTAGTCCTGGTCACTTCAGTGTAGCTCTAGCCAAGAAGACTCGAACATGGCATACTGTAGTTGTAGGTATAGGTGTGTTTGCGTCGAGTCTCTCCTAGCTCGTATGCATGTTCTGTATGTGATCGAAAGAAGTTGATGAACTGAAAGCAAGGTTTATAGTGTTAAAAATCTCCTGAAATCTGCAACAAAATTGATCGTCGTGTTGGGAAAGGTGTGTTTGCGTCGAGTCTCTCCTTTTGCAATTTTGAGTTTCTCATGTCCATGTTCAGACTTGCAGAGGTCGGGGTCTTCCCCCTTTTCAAAAAAAATTCAGACTTGCAGTCCAAGTTGCAATTGGAATTCAACCAAAATTGACAAAATTCACTTCTTGCTGTTTCTTGATATAAAACTACATATGTATGACGTAACCGTGATATACATTCTGAAAAAGATGAATCTTCTTTGAGGTTTGCAAGTTGGATTGTGCTCAACACCGATTCCATACAGTAGGTGCTCTTGGACTCTTTTGCACTATAATTCTTGATAATTTTAAGTGTCATTTACTTTGTCAACACAGTGTGTAGGCTATGAGTGTTTTTATGCTATTAGGTGCACACATTCTTTTGTATTTTTCTGCATGCTTTCACTAATATTGAGTCTGAAATGTAATTTTCAGCTACCTCAGGATTATAGTGTAGGTTCTATGATTTTTTGCCACTGTATTTCTTCATTCTAGACTTCAAAGTTTCTGTAGTTTCAAGAGTATCATGTTTGTTTCTAATTTAATATACTAATATTTCCCCAGATTTTATTACTATATAGTAAGTAGAAGTGTTTCTGACCTGGTGATCTTCCTGGGATTTCCCTCAATGTTTGGCTGTTTGGTGGGTCGCAAGCTGATGGGCAGTTGTTCGCCATGGTCCAGGGTATTTGTGGTTCAGGTTTAGTTGAAACCGGGTGACAATCTAGGCCAACCCATTTTTTAGAAATAGAAAGCATACAGTCGCCGGGGTGGGTTTTTTTGGACATACAAGTGTCCTCTATTTATTTGTCAGGAAATGTGAATGTTACCGAATTGGAAAACAATCAAGTACTAAATAGATACTCCCTAATTTTAAGAGGATTTTTAACCTAGATTTTTCGATTTAGTGCTGGTTTGGCTTGCCTTAGCTTTTATATTTGAACAATCAGGTTCACAACTAGATACCAACCTAGACACGAGCTGGATAAACCCTATCTGATTTTGTTTTCTCCACATGAGATTTGCAGGGGAGGTTGCATTGCCCGGAGGAAAGGCAGAGGAGGGTGATGCTGATGATGCAGCAACATCATTAATGGAGGCAAAGGAGGAGATTGGGCTTAATCCAGCCTTGGTCACTGTCGTTTCCTCGCTTGTGCACTTCTTGACCAAGGGAAGATGTCTATGAGTTCTCGCTTATACCCCTACTGAAAAAAATCACGTTGTACAGCGGACAGACTATTTAAGTGCACACTGAAAGGCATGTTAGTTTTTTTTCTTCTTAACTAGGAAAAAACACATGCATGCAACCAAGATTTAGGATATGCTTATATATGATTTGAGGATCATGTAGCAGGCTTTTCTTTAGAGTCCACTTTTGCCGGATAGAATTTATCTTTGTCTATTTGACACCACGACACCCAGACACGACACCCCCGACCCCCGACACCTCTTCGGCTTCCTGTTGACTAAAAAGGTGCTTTTCGGCCTTCCAGAGGCCGACGGGGTAGTAGATGTCTGGTGCTCAACTTTTGAAGTTGTGTATCCGCATGTGCCCACATAGCATGTTTCGGTGTTGCGGCAGGCAAACACTCTGGTACGTGGGCACCTGCTAATTAATTCCGTCATTAGCCCTCGTGAATGGTGCGGTTGATGGTGCAGACCCCACGAACATGTCCACTTGCATCTTGACTTCCTCTGCACCCATGATCGTGACTTCTGACATGGTTTCGTCTACAGGATGAAATTAGATGCTACTCCTTGCGTTTCAAAATAGTTGACAGTCGAGGGTAGAAAGAACTCACAGACATGATCTATATTGACAACTTTAGTTTGGACAGAGATGAAGTAATCAATTTTGGACATGTGGATGGCATTCAAATATGTCGGTTGCCAAACTGAATCAAGAAGGCCACAACACATAAAAATTGTAAACTATGGCAAGCAGTTTGTAATATCTGCTTATTTGGATGAACAAACCGGTGTGTCCACGACACACAGACACAACACCCCCGACACCCGACACCTCTTCGGCCTCCTGTTGACAGAAAGGTGCTCTTCGGCCTTCCAGAGGCCGACGGGGTCATATATTTGTGAATTATGAGTTAGGTCATATATTTTCCAATTTTGTTATGAAAAACATCATATATATTTGCGTTGATCGGGTGGATTTAAATGTCCAGTTGTTTCATCGCTGTGAGGGTCTGGTGTTCAACGACCTCCCCGTGCGTTCGACGAGCTCCGCCCCTGCATTCGTGGGTGAGCACAAATGACATCTCCTCCTCTCCCCCTTCATTTGCTCTGTTCCGGTCTTCGTGCCGATGAAACTTGCTAGCTATAGGTGTATTCAATCATCAGTATGCGTGACCACTATGCGTCTCCCATTCGAAAGGGTTACAACTATAAATATGCATTCATTTGCATATTTATAACCGCAATTCTTTCGAATTGTCCAACGTTATCCATGGATAGCCTGAGTATGTGTAGATTGGGTTCGTTTTCCCGTATGCTCTGGTCCAGATCCGATGCAGAATTTCGTCAGTGCCTCTCTGTTGTTCTCCGGGTACACATCCTCTCTACTTATTGCTGAGACGTGTATCAAGAGAACAGCGGGGAGGTGCTGCCGAAATTTTGTGTCGGATCCGGAGCAGAGCATGGGAAAACGAACCCAATCTACACATACTCGGGTGGGATTAGGACCTATCTTTACCTATTAGCGTCTAGGTTGCATGGACGTAATAAAACTGAGAAACTCTATTAACTGATGAATATGGTTTGCTGAATTATGTATGTATTTCTTGTGTGTCCAGTAGCTAGGCAAGATGAGTGATCTTGCGTGGATGTACACTGGTCACCCTAGTCAGAAAGACATGACCCCTGAATGGATGACAAAAACCAAGGGGTTTATCAGAGCCGCATTTGCAAATGGACAGGAAACAACCTGGTGCCACTGTGTTGAGTGCGACAACTATCATAAGATGTCAGAGTTTGAAATGATCAAACACCTGCAGAAGTGGGGTTTTACGCCTGGTTATATGATGTGGACATTTCATGTTGAGTCTGCCCAACGTTCCAGAGCTGAGGAGGGCCATCGTCGCACCAACGAGCATGGTACCAAGATGGAAGACATGGTGCAAGACTTTGATGATGCTCGGGATTCGGACGATGAGATGGAGGAATCTGCAAAGGCCTTTAATGATATGTTGGAGTCTTCGAAGCATCCTCTCCACGAGCACACCAAGCTTTGTCAGCTGGATGCCATCGCACAAGTAATGGCTCTGAAGGCTCAATTCAACTTGGGCAAAGAATGCTATGACGCGATGGTGAAACTATTTGGACCTTTCTACCTAAAGGCCATATAATGCCTGCAAACCTGTACCAGTCGGACAAAATCCTCAATGTACTTAAGATGCCCTATGAGAAGATAGATGCCTGTGAGAATGGATGTGCCTTGTTTAGGCTCCAGTATGCGGACTTGAACTATTGTCCCATTTGCAAGTCTTCCAGGTATGTTGAGGTAGACAACGGTATGGGTGAGAAGAGTCGGACCAAAATCCCCATTAACGTTCTTCGGTATATGCCAATCATACCAAGACTTCAACGTCTATTCATGGTCGAAGGACGGCCAAACAGATAACATGGCACATATTGTGCAAAAGAACCGAACGGGATGCAGATGGGAATATGATGATGGTACACACATCGGATGGTGCTGCATGGAAACACTTTGATGCATTGCATGATGAAAAAGTGGCAGATTCAAGGAATCCTCGAGTAGCCATCAGCACGGATGGGTTTGGTATGATGGCAGCCCAATACAGTTGTTGGCCTGTATTTGTCATTCCACTCAATCTCCCCCCCGGACAGATTATGCAAAGAAATAACATTTTCCTGACGTTGATAATTTCGGGGCCCAACTTTCCGGGGAAGAATATGAATGTGTACATCCAGCCGCTTAAGGATGAACTACAAGAAGCTTGGAATAATGGGATGAAGACATACGACGCCGCTACAAAAAAAGCTTCCTAATGCGTGTTTGGTACATGTACTCGATGCATGACTTGCCGGGGTATGCGCTATTCGTTGGCTGGTGTGTGCATGGAAGATTCTCGTGCCCCATGTCGGTGTCAAAACCGGTGGATATCGGGTAGGGGGTCCTAAACTGTGCGTCTAGGCGGATGGTAACAGGAGACAAGGGACACGATGTTTTTACCCAGGTTCGGGCCCTCTTGATGGATGTAAAACCCTACTCCTGCTTGATTGATATTGATGATATGGGTAGTACAAGAGTAGATCTACCACGAGATCAAGGAGGCTAAACCCTAGAAGCTAGCCTATGGTATGATTGTTGTTCGTCCTACGGACTAAAACCCTCCGGTTTATATAGACACCAGAGAGGGCTAGGGTTACACAGAGTCGGTTACAATGGTAGGAGATCTACATATCCGTATCACCAAGCTTGCCTTCCACGCCAAGGAAAGTCCCATCCGAACATGGGACGAAGTCTTCAATCTTGTATCTTCATAGTCTTGGAGTCCGGGCAATGATGATAGTTCGGCTATCCGGACACCCCCTAGTCCAGTACTCCCTCATTAGCCCCTAAACCAGGCTTCAATGATGACGAGTCCGGCGCACATATTGCCTTCGGCATTGCAAGGCGTGTGTCGGTGTCAAAACCGACGGATCTCGGTTAGGGGGTCCCGAACCGTGCATCTAGGCGGATGGTAACAGGAGACAAGGGACACGGTGTTTTTACCCTGGTTCGGGCCCTCTCGATGGAGGTAAAACCCTACTCCTGCTTGATTGATATTGATGATATGGGTAGTACAACAGAGGATCTACCACGAGATCAAGGAGGCTAAACCCTAGAAGCTAGCCTATGGTATGATTGTTGTAATGGTTGTTGTAGTGGTTGTTGTGTCCTACGGACTATAGCCCTCCGGTTTATATAGACATCGGAGAGGGCTAGGGTTACACAGAGTCGGTTACAATGGTAGGAGATCTACATATCCGTATCGCCAAGCTTGCCTTCCACGCCAAGGAAAGTCCCATCCAGACACGGGACGAAGTCTTCAATCTTGTATCTTCATAGTCTTGGAGTCCGGTGGACGATGATAGTCCGGCTGTCCGGACACCCTCTAGTCCAGGACTCCCTCAGTAGCCCCTGAACCTGGCGTCAATGACGATGAGTCCGGCGTGCATAATGTTCGGCATTGCAAGGCGGGTTCCTCCTCCGAATAATCCATAGAAGATTGTGAACACCAGGATAGTGTCCGGCTCTGCAAAATAAATTCCACATTCCACCGTAGAGAGAATAATATATACACAAGTTCAATCTGCTGACGTATTTTGCGGCATGACGTCACACCACTACCAAGCCTTTACTTGAATTGTTTTTTATTATACCACTTCAGTGCGTTTAGCGAAGCGGTTTCCTTGGCACGTCTTGTCGAAGCAGAGATCGTGTTCCCCTTATTCCGGGACCGCCTCCTCTACCGCGGCCGTCGCCACGCCTCCTCTATCGAAGGCGAGTCCCGAACGGTCACGGAGACGGCTCTTGGTATTCTCCCTCTTTATAATAGGACCAAGGCTCGTTTCTTTTCTTCAATCTTCCATCGAATCCTCTCCTTGCTCCAAGTTCCAACTCCCAGAGCCCCAGATTCGAGCGCTTCGGACCTTCAACAATGTCCGGCGCCGACCTTAAGGGTCGGTGGATGCCCTCCTCCGTCATGGAGGAGGACGTGCTGAAGCTACGAGAGGCCAAGTACCTGCCCTACGAGATTTCACACAGGTTGCCCGCCATAGGGTAGGCCATCCCCACCCCCGAGCCCGGCGAGTATGTCGTCTTTGTATCCCACCTCCGTCGGGGTTTAGGCTTCCCGACGGATCCTTTTGTGAGAGGGCTCATGTTCTACTATGGGTTGGAATTCCACGACTTGGCTCCGGAGTCCATCCTCCATATTTCCGCATTTATTGTCGTCTGCGAGGCCTTCCTTCACGTCACCCCCCACTTCGGCCTGTGGCTGAAGACCTTCAATGTGGAGACGAAGATGATCGGGGGGCGTCAAGCAAAGTGCGGCGGAGCGGCCGTAAGCTGGAGGGCCGATGCCCCGTGTCCCGAGGGCTCCTTCCAAGAGGAGCCCGGCTTGTGGCAGCGGGAGTGGTTCTATATCACTGCTCCGAAAGGTAGCAGGCAGAAGCCGCCGCCCTTATTCCTCTTAGGACCTCCACGACGGTTGATGTCGTGGGTCAACCAAGGGCTCAATTGGGGGCCTTCAAAGGACGTGCCCCTACTGCAGGGCCGGATTCGATACCTCCAAGCGAGGGAGATCAATCTGGTTGTGGTAATGCAGGTCATGCTGATTAGGCGTCTCCTGCCCTGCAAACGCTGCCCTCTCCGGCTGTGGGAGTTTAATCCGGAGGGACCACGGATTCTTCAACACTTCATGGGTATGACACGCGTGGAGATGTACAATTATTCTTCGGACCACGAGTGGCGTGTCCATAATTGACCGAGGATGCCGGCCTAGGCTGCAATCGCCCGGATACACAAGTAAGTAGCTCCGAGTCCGGACATACCGTCTGTTTGTCTTTCTGTGATTCGCCTTTTAACCTGTTGCTCCTTAACAGGAGTGGATAGCGTAAGCAAAGCTGATACGGTGTCGGGCCCCCCTCCTAGAGACCGCGCCGGATCCCGTGCTGGTTAGGATGTTGGAGGTTGCGCCTTCAGAAGAAGGCTAAGGGGAAGATAGAGGAGCTACCGCCTCACCCAAGGAGGCGCTTGAAGAAGGGGGGATCGAGAATCCCTCCCTCCAGGGTGAGAAGAGGACCGCCTCCGGAGACCTGGAGGCCAAAGCCCCTAAGCGGGGGAAGAAATCTTCACCAGAGGGTCCTGCGTCCGAGGAGGTCCCGGCCGCACAGTCTCCCCTAAAGAATCAGCCCTCCAGCGAGCCGTAAGTAGAAAGAAGGGAGTTCTGTGATAAGAGACATCCCTATTTGTGCTTCTGAGGATAACCGAAGTTTTTACCTTGTAGTTCGGATCTCCGACCTTCTCAGATGAGCTCGTCTTCGAGGGACCTTCGTCCGGAGATGATGGAGAGCGAGAGGCCTCCGTCTGCTACGCCGTCGGATAGGGCGGACGAGCCTGAAGTGTCATCACGGAGGGTATCCCCGAGCCCGGCAGAGCCGAAGAATTCGGCGCCGACTAGTGTTCGGCCGGGGGAGCTGAAGGATCTGCTTGAGAGGGCGTCCATCTCAGAAGATCACCATGCATTGATGAATATGGTGATTGGAAGTGTTTCGTCCGCCGAAAGCGGATTGCACAATGCCGTCAGGAGTTTGCTGGCGGGGTTTGAGGTACGTAAAAATGACACACCTTTTGACAGTTTTGCACATGGAAGTGCGCCCTGTATAGATAGTAGCCCCTGAGACTCGGTAGGTTGTCGAGAGCGACAGCATGCCGAGGATCAAAATCGCAGGTTTCAATCTTCGCCGTTCCGATGCAGGTGGCGGATCGTCCGGGGGCCAGCCGGACTGATGGAGTTGCCGAACTAAAGCGGCAACTCGACGTTGCGGATGAGGACATCGCGCTAATCAACAGGCGACTTGACTAATCGCAAGGTAAGTTTTTTTCTCCGCAGTCACCTTGTAAGGGAGCCGAAGCCCATCTCTTATAATATTTGTGCTTGACGCAGATGGTGCTGCTGCTGTAGAATGCCTTCGGGCCGAACTTGCTCAAGACAAGGAGCAAGCCAAAAGGAGTAATGCGGCGGCCTTGAGGGCGGCCGAAGAGTTAGAAGCCGAAAGGGCTACGCACAGCCGAAGCAGGGAAGAGATGGCCGAAATGGCCGTGAAGTTAAAAGATGCTACCGACCGCACTGAGGTTTTTGAAAAGGAGCGCCTATCGGAGCGAGAGGACCTGGGGAAGGCCACCGCCGAAGCCAAGGACGCCCGATCTGCAATGCGGGCTATGAAGGAGGAGCTGCGCCAAGCCGGAGACATTGTGGCTGGCAAGCCCTTTCTGCTACGCCGAAGGTTTACGGATCCTAAGTATGCTCAACTGGGCCAGCTGTGGGGTCCCGAGGATCCTTATAAGGACTTAGCGGCAAGTGCGGCGGATGCCGTTGTGCACATCCGGAGCCAGAAGGATCACAAGACGGAAGAGCTATTTTGGTCTCAATTCCATAGTCCGGATCGTTCACTTCCGCTGACCGATCGCTTGGCCGAATGGGCTGAGCTGAATAGGTTGTTCGGGCTTGCCATGAAGGATATCATGACTCATGTCTGGCCGGATAGGCCCAAGCCAAAGAGCTATTTTGGCTTATTGCAGCAATTTCTTGGGGCGGTGCCGCATATCAAGGCGATGAAGCGGTCGGCCTGCATAGAGGGTGCATGGATGGCACTCGCCCGTGTGAAGACACATTGGACGGAGATGGATGCCGCCGCTGTTGCGACCCAGGGTTCGGACGAGAGCCGGTTACCCGCCGAGCACTATTTTGGGGAAGTTCTGCGTGGTGCTCGTATAATAGAGTCGCAGTGCTCAAAAATGTCACATTCAAATGAACATTTAATTTTTATAAGACAATGTTTATGATGTATGCGCTTTTTATTTTTTAAACTTGTGCGTTCAAGTATTAAAATATCTCCTATGCGGCCGTTTATGTATACGTGTGTATAACCTGAAAGATGGCAGTCGTCGGCTTCAGCCCCCACGCACAAGGTGCGGGGGTGTTCGCAAAAATAGCACATTTTCACACTTAATCCGACGTCTCGGTCCTGTTAAGGAGGTGGTAGCATAGCAAACGAGGCAACCAGACTATAACACTTTATCACTTTCACTTAGCCATTGGAGTTCGAGGGTGGGGCTACGATATAGCCCCTGGGGGCACCGCGCGCTCCGAATTCGGGGCGCGTATGTGCCTGACCGGAAAACGGTCCTTCGTCAAAGCGGAGGAATTCTAAACATTCCGTTGGTCGATCGAGTGGTTGACCAGTCTCTCGCTGTATCATGACAGTCAGTTTTCGGCTTTCTCTACTGAGGTGCTCGCCCAGCCGAACTGGGGCACAATTGCAGTAGTTCTCCTGGTGCCGCATTAGCCGATGATACGGAACGTAAGGCAGCAAAACACAGGAGCCAGGAAAACCCAACATTTTACCAAAGACATGATTTAGAGCTGATACATATAACACCTAACTCGAGACGCCGAACACTCCCTAAGGTGTTCGGTCTTTTATAATGACGGGCGAAACAATGCCCTAAGCCCCTTGTGTCCAGGTACGGGCGAGGTCCTCTGACGCGGCCGATGCCAAAACGTCAGTCTCCTCTCTGGTTATCATGAAAAACCAGGGGATTATAGCAACAAGAGACAGTAAAAAAGGTTTACGCAGGGTCTTAATCTGAAAAGAATCGTTGCAATGGGTCCCTACTGCACGTCTGCGCCTGTGTCTCCGTTGTGCCGTTATCCTGGACGGGTGTGCATGGCGTTCATCTATAAAAAGAGAGGAACTTAGTTTGAAAAGGAATCGTGCGAAAAGTGCATAAAAAATATTAATAAATTAATAAAGCTGAGCCTATATTAGCTCATTGTTGCTTATATGTGCAGCCCCTTGTGAAGGGGTGTGCGGCTAGGGAGCCCCTAGCTTATTTATGCCGGACTCGTCTAGCCGTGTCCGGTGTCTTTGAATGACCCTCTTAATGAGATGATGCCACGTGGACCGGGCATTTTGAGTGTAAGAGACGCGTAATGTGGTATTGTGTTAAAGCGAACAAAAGCTTCACGTCCCAATAGTGCTTGATAGCTACTTTTGAATGGGGCGACATGAAAGATTAGCTTTTCGTGTCGGAAGTTGCCCGGTGACCCGAACACAACTTCCAGTAGTAAGTAGCCTATGCACTTGGCGTAAGGGCCTGGCATCACTCCTTTAAAGGAAGTGCGGCTATATCGAATTTTAGTAAGGTCTATCCCCAACCTGCGGATTGTGTTTGGATATAGCAGGTTTAAATCACTGCCGCCGTCCATTAGGACTTGTGTAAATTGTATTCCGTCGATTATGGGATCCAATATCAGAGCAGTCCATCCTGCGTTTCGAATGCTTCTGGAATAATCCAGGTGGTCGAAAGTGATTGGTTTTGACATCCAACTTCAAGGTTCCGCTGGGGTGGACCGGGCGGCACTTATCTTAGCGGGTGCCGCATTGTTTTTATGTAATATCACATGAAGTGAGTTTACTGTTTTGACTTCTTGTGGGAAAGTCTTTTGTTTTCCGGTGCTCTGCTGGTGGGGTTTATCATCATCGTCGCTTCGTGCGTCGAGCCCCTTGTGTTCGGCGTTTAGTCGGCCGGACTGTTTGAAAACCCAACAATCTCGGTGGGTGTGGTTTGCAGGACTTCCGGAGGTACTCTGGATTTGACATATCCGATCCAAAATTTTGTTTAAGTTGGATAGCTCATCACTGTTGTCCTTAAGGGGCAGTGTTTTGTTGTTTGGCCGCGAGCTTTTCAATCCGACGTTGACCGCCGTATTCTTTGGGCTTTTTTCTTTATTCCGGCGCTGATACTTTCCGCGCCGTGATTTTTCGTTTCCATCTCTGATCTCGGATGTACTCAGGTTGCTGGTGCTGCATCTTGCTAGCCAGCTGTCCTCCCCCGTGCAAAAGCGGGTCATGAGGCTTGTTAGCGCGGCCATTGTCCTCGGCTTCTCTTGGCCGAGGTGTCTGGTGAGCCATTCGTCATGGATGTTGTGTTTAAATGCTGCTAAGGCTTCCGCGTCCGGACAGTCGACTATTTGGTTCTTTTTGGTAAGGAACCTGTTCCAGAATTTGCACGCTGACTCTCCGGGCTGTTGAGTTATATGACTTAGATCGTCTGCATCTGGAGGGCAGACGTAAGTTCCTTGAAAATTTGCTCTAAACGCGTCCTCGAGCTCTTCCCAACTTCCAACAGTGTTTTCTGGGAGGCTTTTGAGCCAATGCCGAGCTGGCCCTTTGAGCTTGAGGGGTAGATATTTTATGGCATGGAGATCATCTCCTCTAGCCATGTGTATGTGTAGTATGTAATCCTCTATCCAGACTCCAGGGTCTGTTGTTCCGTCGTATGCCTCTATGTTTATGGGTTTGAACCCTGCTGGAAATTCATGATCCAACACCTCATCGGTGAAACATAGTGGGTGTGCGGCGCCCCTGTATTTGGGTGCGCCGCTGTCTTCGAACACTTGGCGTGCTGTGTTGCTTCCTGGGGCCCTCTTTTTCGGCCCGTAAACGGACCTGGCTGGGCCATCTGTTTTCCCAGGGTGATGAGTCGGCTTGAGTGCGGCGCTGCTTGTCGCTTTTGGCCTGTCATCTGGTCGTCTATCCGGCCAGGCGGCTTCTTTAATTTTTGACTATGGTGGCTCTATGGCTTCCTCGTCAAATTCTGGCAGCAGCTTGCGCTTCGGGTAGCTCTTTGATTGATGGCCATTGCCATATTTGTCTGCGGTCTTGGGTACTTTGCTCCACCTCATTCTGAGTATGTCTTCCGCTGTTTTGAGCTTCCGTTTTTCCTTCTTCAAGCTTTTTGCGGTGGCGACGAGTCTTTTGTGAAGGTTCCTGTGCTCCGGTGGTGTGTCCGACGTGAGGTCGTCCGGACTGTTGGTTTCGCCAGGAATGGATTGATTATCCGATTCATCCTGTTCGGATGGTTGCTCGGTTTCATGTTCGTTGTCCACTGGTTTGCCATGCTCTATTGCTGGGTCATTAGGAATGCTGTTTTTGTCGAGGCGGGGCTTAGGGCGGTGCTTGCGTCGCTGTTTTGGTTGTTTATCTGTGGGATTATCCTTTGCCGCGCCTTGTTGTTCCTCTCTATCGCCTCCTTTTGGGGTATCCACCATGTATACGTCATGTGTTGGGGTGGTCGTCCATACTGTTGATGTCCTCGGAGTTGTAGTCTAGCATGTCGGTTAGATTGTCGACAGTGGCTACAAAGTGGGTGGTGGGTGAGCTTTGAATTTCTTCGTCGTCCGCATCCCAACCATCCTGGCCATAGTCCGGCCAGGGCTTTCCGGATAGCGAGAGATGCTTTAGCGAATTCAGGATGTCGCCAAAGGGTGAGTGTTGGAAGATGTCCGCAGCGGTGAACTCCATGATCGGCGCCCAATCAGATTTGATTGGTAGGGGCACGGGAGGTTCGGAGTCCGGCAAGGAGTCCGGCGCCTCGGAGTCATAAGCTTTATAAGGGACATGGTCGGTATTCGGCTCCATCGCCGTGGACGTCGCAGCCCCCGAGGTGGTGTCCAGCCACCGGTCCTCGATCTGTGGATCAACTCCGAACTAAGGGTCGCAGCGGATTTGTGTGCGGCCTCCAAGGTACTGTCCGACGGCAGAGTTAGATCATGCCAATCGTGACAGTGCGGCACGCTTGGCTGCGGCTCGGATCCATCGAAGATCAAGTCTCCGCGGATATCCGCCGTGAAGTTTAGGCTTCCAAATCTGACCTGACGGCCAGGGGCGTAGCTTTCGATCTGCTCCAGATGGCCAAGTGAATTGGCCCGCAGTGCGAAGCCGCCGAACACGAAGATCTGTCCGGGGAGAAAAGTCTCACCCTGGACAGCGTCGTTGTTGATTGAAGAAGCCATCAAGCCTATCGGTGACGACACAGAGGAACTCTCAATGAAAGCACCAATGTCGGTGTCAAAACCGGCGGATCTCGGGTAGGGGGTCCCGAACTGTGCGTCTAGGCGGATGGTAACAGGAGACAAGGGACACGGTGTTTTTACCCAGGTTCGGGCCCTCTCGATGGAGGTAAAACCCTACTCCTGCTTGATTGATATTGATGATATGGGTAGTACAAGAGTGGATCTACCACGAGATCAAGGGGGCTAAACCCTAGAAGCTAGCCTATGGTATGATTGTTGTAATGGTTGTTGTAATGGTTGTTGTAATGGTTGTTGTGTCCTACGGACTAAAGCCCTCGAGTTTATATAGACACCAGAGAGGGCTAGGGTTACACAGAGTCGGTTACAATGGTAGGAGATCTACATATCCGTATCGCAAAGCTTGCCTTCCACGCCAAGGAAAGTCCCATCCGGACACGGGACGAAGTCTTCAATCTTGTATCTTCATAGTCTTGGAGTCCGGCGGACGATGATAGTCTGGCTGTCCAGACACCCCCTAGTCCAGGACTCCCTCAGCGGGTTCCTCCTCCGAATAATTCATAGAAGATTTTGAACACCAGGATAGTGTCCGGCTCTGCAAAATAAATTCCAGTTCAATCTGCTGACGTATTTCGTGGCATGACGTCACACCACGGCCAAGCCTTTACTCGAATCGTTTTTATTGTTCCACCAGGATAGTGTCCGGCTCTGCAAAATAAATTCCAGTTCCCTCAGCGCGTTTAGCGAAGCGGTTTCCTTGGCACGTCTTGTCAAATCAGAGATCGTGTCCCCTTATTATGGGTTTCTCATCAATACGGACGTGGGTAACCCAACCGCACCATTGATTGCAACGCTTGGGAGATAAGCGAGTTTTACCGGGCTGGTGGGGACGCATAGTTTCGTCCGCCCATATATAAGGGATCCACCTTTTCACCTATGCCTTCTTCCTCCTTTGCTTATCCATCTCCGCGCACTTGAGCTCTAGCGCCCAAGTCTGCACATCTCACCTCAACCTTCTCCAACCATGTCCAGAGCGGGAGGCAAGTGGATGGCCTCCTCCGTCACGGAGGGGCACATCAAAAAGCTGCGCAAGGCCGGATATTTGTCCAGCGATATCGCGCACCAGCTCCCCGACGAGGGGCTACTCATCCCCACTCCCGGGCCCCATGAGAGGGTGGTGTTCCTTCCCCATTTCCTCCGCGGACTAGGCTTCCCACTCCACCCATTTGTCCGGGGGCTCATGTTTTACTATGGCCTGGATTTCCATGATCTGGCCCCGAATTTTATCCTCAACATCTCGGCGTTTATCGTCGTGTGCGAGGCCTTCGTCTGCATCCAGCCCCACTTCGGCTTATGGCTAAAGACCTTCAATGTCAAGCCGAAGGTAGTGGGCGGCCATCAAGCGGAATACGGAGGCGCCATGGTGGGCAAGATGCCCAACGTCTCCTGGCTCGAGGGCGCCTTCGTGGAAACCATCAAAGGGTGGCAATCGGGGTGGTTCTACATCATCGAGCCGCGTGACCCTGAATGGGCAGCGGCCCCCGAGTTCAGATATGGCATCCCCACACGGCTCACCTCTTGGAAAGAGAAGGGCCTGTCGTGGACCGATTCGGAGGAGCTGACCGGACTCCAATCATGTCTCCAAACCCTGGTGACCAAGAAGCTCAAGCTTGTCAACGTAGTCGAGGTCATGCTCATCCGCCGGATTCTCCCGTGCCAACAGTGGTATTTCAACTTGTGGGAGTTCGATCCGACACAGCACCAGACCTTGAGCAGGCTCTTCGACACTATGTATGAAGAGGCCTAGAGGGTGCTGTTCAAGGGCGCCGAGGCTCCCGCATCCGCTACCGAAGATCGCGGATTCAGCTCGCAGTGTCAGGCTGGCAAGGTAAGCTATATTGCCTTTTACAGGACACTTGTTTTTCATAGTTTGGCTCTATGCGGGATCTAAACTCCCATTACCTTTAACAAGCCTGGCAGAAGACATCCGGGTAGGTTAACTATCCGGCTCCCCTTCTAGAAGACCCAGCGGACGCCCGATTGACGGGGCTGCTGGTCCCGGCGCCCAACGTGGTGCCGGAGAAGAAGGCCAAGAAGAAGGCCACGGGAACCCGGAGGAGTTCCCGGCGCCAGGTGTTATCGGACTCATCGTCCGATGACTCCGAGGCGGACTCCTCCCACGAAGATGACGAGGAGAAGAAAGAGGCCTCTCCTCCAGCGGGGGGAGAGAAGAAGAGGAAGGCTTCCCCAACGGGGGAGGCCGAAGGGTCCAAGAAGGGAAGGATCCTTCCTCCGGACTGTTCCACCAACGCCGATGACGGCGAAGAGGAGTGGCCCTCGAGGGCCAAGCCCCTGGCGAGATCGTAAGTGTCCGGATTCCTGAATAACTCATAATTTTTCTTCCGTCGCATAGTGTCTTCTAACGAAGCATACAACCATGTAGTCCGCCCAAGGACGATCTCCCCACTTCGTCGAGCGGGTCCTTGGGTTCGTGGGATGTGAATAGCGCTTCACTTCCGACTGCCTCCTCCCCTCGTGACGCAGACGACGCCGAGGTGGGGTCCCAGAAGGGGACCCGCTCGGAGGAGGAGGCCCTGGAGGTGCCGCCGGGCAACCTCCTGGACTTTGGACCGGACTCTGCACCGGAACCTTTGGTGGTTCCGGAGTCCGGCAGGCGGCCCCTTCATGAGAGGGGTGAGACAGTGATGCCGGCGGCCTCCGTCCAACCGGAGGCGCCGGATAATCTACTGGAGGCGCTCAATGGCGCTTCCATTGACGAGGCGCACCGCACTGTTATGAGTGCGGTGATTCAGAAAGTTCAGTCCGCCAAAAGCGGGCTGACCGAGGCCTGCACCAGCCTTCTAACAGGCTTCGAGGTAAGAATTTTTAAGATATGTAAAATAGTACCGCATAGACAGTAGCCCCTGATGCTTGGTTTGGTGTTCGGAAAGAAAAGCCGAACTAAGGATCTAAAAAGACATACGCAGGAGTCTAACACAAATATGTCAATATGGGAATGCAGGTTGCACTGCTGACCTCTGCCGCACTGACTGCGGAGGTCAATGCCTTCAAGCAGAGCCTCGAGCGGTCCGAGAGCAAGCTCGGCCGTGCCAAGAAGCATCTCGCGGACAAGGAGGGTATGTAACACCTTATTAAAGTTATACCTTATAGAAAAGGATTTGGTTGCAAAAAATGACAGGAATAACGTGGGTATTCCAGGGGCTACGAACGATGTCGCAACCCTGAAGGAGGCGGAACGCACCGAGCGAGAAAAGCAGGAGGCGCGGGTGGCGGAGGTACGGCAAGAGCTCCAGGCTCTCGTGGGAAAACATGAGAGTTTGGAGCGTGACTCGAAGACTCCAGAGTCCGAGCTCGCGTCGGCTCTTGAGAGCGCCAAAGCCGCTAAGGCCGAAGCCCAAAAGGCCCTCCAGGAAATCGAGGCAGTAAAGAAGATAGCGGCGGGTAAGGCATTCTTCATGCAAAGCAAGCATGCCAAAGTGAATTACTTGTTACTTACCCGGATTCGGAGCTCTCCAGGAGTGTTCGCAGATCTGCCCCGTAGCGTGTCCGATGCTGCCGCATTCTACAGAGCCGAGGAGGGGAGCTCAACGGAAAAGGTGTTCTAGTCTTAGTATGCTGAGGCCGGACATCCGGTGCCCCTGAGCGACCAGCTGAAGCAGCTGGTCGAGCTCCACAAGGTGGCCGAACAGGCCATGAAGGACCTCATAGTTCGGCTGTGGCCCAAGGAAGCCATGCCTGGGAGCTACTTCAGTCTGGTGCGGCGGCTGGTGGACGCATGTCCATGGGTTGACGTCATCAAGCACTCCGCCTGCATTGAAGGTACCCGTCGGGCCCTTGCCCGCGCTAAGGTGCACTCGGGAAAGATGGACACCGAGAAGCTTTTGACGGACGCGCCACCGCCGGGCAAGGAGTATCGCACGCCCGATATGTATTATAAGGGTGTCCTGAAGGGTGCCCGCATTATTGCGGGTGAGTGCTCCAAAGATGTAATTTTTGAGTAGACTCGCATTTTGTTATCATGTGCGCTGAAAACTTTGTTCATGTGCGCTAAGAAACACTTGTTAATTTAAAATATTACCGTCTGTGCGGCCGTTTATCAAATCTGAGAGATGGCAAGTCGTTGGCTTCGGCCCCCATGCCAAGAGTGCTGGGGTGTTCGGGATAAACTTGAGCGCTCTTGTTCCCATTTTTGGGTCCTTCTAGGGATGCGCTCAACACAACGAACGAGGCAACCAGACTTATAATGCTTGAACACTCTCACTTAGCCATAGAATTCTATAATTTTAAATTTCGGCGAAGCCCCTAGTGTTCGGAAGGCCGAATTCGGGGCGCTATCCACGCCTGGGCCGGACAAAGCCGGTTCCTCGCTCTAAGCGGCATAAGTCTTTAGGGACTCGAAGAAACCTCTCGAACAGCGACCGGCTCTCGCCCCATCATGACGGTCAGTTTTAGCTTTCTCCACTGAGGTGCTCAACCCAGCTCAACTGGGGCACAATCGCAGTGGTTCTCCCAGCGCTACCTTAGCCAATATAACGGAACGTAAGGTACCAAAACATGGGAGCCGGGTAAACCCAACTATTGACCCAAGACATGATTCGGAGCCGATGCATATAATGCTATAAGTTCGGGGTGCCGCACTTGTGAAAGTGTTCGGACTTACCACACCATAATTTGGGGAACTTAAGCCCCTGGTGTATTTGGTCGTACCAAAGCGTACGGGTGCAACGTGTCGTAAGTGAACATATATAGAGAGAAATGTAATGATAAGCAAAACGCGATGCATTGTTTATTCGAAAAGTACAGCAATTAAGGCAGAACGATAGAAATAGTGCGATAAGCAAGGGGTGGGACTACTTAACATGTCCCCTCCAGCGGTAGGCTGCGGAATGGTGTATAAAACAGGTATAATGCTCGTAATAGGGACCAACTGGATACTCATCGTAGCTTTTCTGCTTCCCTAGCTGCTGCATCGTGAGTTCGGCGGGTCTACTGCCGGGCAGGGCTTCTAGAAAACGGAGTCTTGAGGATAAGAAAAAAAAAGAAAAAAGGATGACACATTTGGGAGCCCCTGGTGTGGTTGAGCCGCACTCTAGGCATGCCGTGGTCGTGCCCCTCCCCCTATGCCCATGGTATCTCGAGAGCGTAATGATGTACATGTGGTACTGGTCTCGCAATTTTGCGAGGGCTGGGGTTGGGGCCGCATTGCTATGCATGCTCGGAACGTGCCAGGTGGTCTTGTTGTAGGTTACTCCGGGCGTGCTTGACGGTGTCCGGTCGCTTAACGGCCGGACTCGAGAATTGCCTTAAGAGGCTGCTCTGCACTTCCGCCGCGAGAGTCGCTGTATGCTCCTCCGTTCGGAGAGAGCGTTCAGTGTTTCATTTGACCGTGATGACTCCTCGAGGGCCTGGCATCTTGAGCTTGAGGTATGCGTAGTGCGGCACTGCATTGAACTTTGCCAATGCGGTTCGTCCGAGCAGTGCATGATAGCCGCTGCGGAACGGGACTATGTCGAAGATTAACTCCTCGCTTTGGAAGTTATCCGAGGATCCAAAGACCACTTCAAGTGTGACTGAGCCAGTACAGTTGGCCTCTACACCTGGTATGACGCCTTTGAAGGTCGTCTCTGTGGGTTTAATCCTTGAGGGGTCTATGCCCATCTTACGCACTGTATCCTGATAAAGCAGGTTCAAGCTGCTGCCGCCGTCCATCAGGACTCTAGTGAGGTGAAATCCGTCGATGATTGGGTCTAGAACCAATGCGGCGAATCCGCCGTGGCGGATACTGGTGGGGTGGTCCCTTCGATCAAAAGTGATCACGCAGGAGGACCACGGATTGAACTTTGGGGCGACTGGCTCCATCGCGCATACGTCCCTGAGCGCACGCTTCCGCTCCGTTTTGGGTATGTGGGTTGCGTATATCATGTTCACCGTCCGCACTTGTGGGGGGAAACCCTTCTGTCCTCTATTGTTCGGCGGCCGTGTCTCCTCCTCGTCATCGCTATGCAGCCCCTTGTCATTGCTTTCGGTGATTAACTTTCCTGCCTGCTTGAACACCCAACAATCTCTGTTGGTGTGATTAGCTGGCTTTTCGGGGGTGCCGTGTATCTGGCACAAGCGATCGAGTATCCGGTCCAAATTGGACGGGCCCGGAGTAGTTCTTTTGAATGGCTTTTTCCGCTGACCGGGTTTAGAGCCTCTGAATCTGGCGTTGACTGCGGTATCTTCAGTATTATCGCCGTTAATGCGGCGCTTGTGCTTATTGCGACGCGACCTGCCATTGCTATCTTTGGTATCCGAACTACCAGAGTTTTTGGTTAGGTTGTTACTGCGGGCTAGCCAGCTGTCTTCTCCCGCACAGAAGCGGGTCATGAGCGATGTGAGGGCTGCCATTGATTTCGGCTTCTCCTGTCCTATGTGCCGGGCAAGCCATTCGTCGCAGATGTTGTGTTTGAAGGTTGCAAGGGCCTCTGCATCCTGACAGTCGACGATTTGATTTTTCTTGGTTAAGAACGGTGTCCAGAATTGTCTGGCCGATTCGTCTGGCTGCTGAATTATGTGGCTTAGGTGATCGGCATCTGGTGGTCGCACATATGTGCCCTTGAAGTTATCAAGGAATGTGGCTTACAGGTCCTCCCAACACCCAATTGATTCTGCTGGCAAGCTGTTGAGCCAATGCCGAGGTGGTCCTTTAAGCTTGAGTGGGAGGTATTTGATGGCGTGAAGATCATCACCGCGGGCCATGTGGATATGAAGGAGATAGTCTTCGATCCAAACCGCGGGATCTGTTGTGCCATCGTAGGATTCAATGTTCATGGGTTTGAACCCTTTGGGGATTTGATGATCCATTACTTCATCTGTGAAGCATAGTGGGTGTGCGGCGCCTCTGTATTGGGCTATATCACGACGCAGCTCAAGCGAGCTTTGTCTACTGTGTTCGGCCAGGCCGGAATTGCTATATCCGGCATGGCGGTTGTCGTCGCGTATCGTGGGGCGCCCATGCGATCCGTAGATCGATCTTGTTTGTCTTGCCTTTTCCTCCAATATGTCTTGCAAGTCCCACACATTCCCCCGTGGCTTTGTACTTTTCGAGTGATGCCGGGGTGCGGCTTTAGTGGAGGGCCTTGAGGCCTCTCTGTCATGGCCACGAGGTGGCCGGTCGGTCGTATTATGCGCTGGTGATGTAGGTTTATATGCTTCCTCCTCTAATCGGGGCAGCAACGTGCGTTTGGGGTAGCTTTTGGAGGGGCGTTCGAGTTCGTACTCTTCGGCCGCAAGGACTTCAGTCCATCTGTCGGCTAGCAAATCTTGATCAGCTCTAAGCTGTTGCTGCTTTTTCTTGAGGCTGCTTGCCATGGCCATAAGCCTGCGTTTGGAATGCTCTTGTTCGACGGGATCCTTAGGCACGCCAAATTCGTCGTCGTCGAGGCTTGCCTCGTCTCCCGAGGGAGGCATGTAATTATCGTCCTCTACCTCTTTGTCTGCCGCTCTCTCACGAGGGCTGGTTTCTCCATACTCCTATGCAGAATCTTGCTGGAGGGGGTGTCTTCGGCACTGACCGGGGTTTTATTGTCTCCGGAGCCGGAATCTCCATTTTTGCTATGGCGGGATTTAGAGCGGCGCCGCTGACGCCGGCGCTTAGGCTGTTTCTTGGAGGGGTCATCCTCTGCTGTTCCATCGCCATTCCCATCCTTTGGGATGTCCACCATGTATATGTCGTATGACGAGGTAGCTTTCCTGTGCCCCGTAGGCGCTGGTTCTTGGTCGTCTCCGGCATCGTCGTCCATACCGTTGATGTCTTCGGAATCGAAGTCTAGCATGTCCGTTAAGTCGTCGACAGTGGCTACAAAGTGGGTGGTGGGTGGGCTTTGAAGTTCTTCGTCGTCCGCATCCCAACTGTCCTGACTGTAATCCATCCAGGGCTCTCCTGATAAAGAGAGATACTTTAGCGGATTCAGGATGTTGCCAAAAGACGAGTGTTGAAAGATGTCCGCAGCGGTGAACTCCATGATCGGCGCCCAATCAGATTCGATTGGCAGGAGCACAGAGGATTCGGGGTCCGGAGAGGAGTCCGGCACCTTGGAGTCACGAGCTTCACAAGGGACAGGGTCGGTATTCGGCTCTATCGCCGTGGAGGTAGCAGCCCCCGAGGCGGTGTCTAACCACACATCCTCGATTGGCGCAGTCGGCTCTGAGCTAAGGGTCGGAGCGGACTCTGGTGCGGCCTCTAGGGCACTGTCCGGCAGCAGAGCTAAATCATGCCCATCATGACAGTGCAGCGCGCTCGGCTGTGGCTCGAATCTGTCGAAGATCAAGTCTCCGCGGATGTTGGCCGTATAGTTCAAACTTCCAAATCTGACGTCATGGCCAGGGGCGTAGCTTTCGATCTGCTCCAGATGGCCAAGTGCATTGTCTCGTAGTGCAAAGCCGCCGAATACGAAGATCTGTCCGGGGAGAAAAGTCTCGCCCTGGACCACGTCGTCGTTGATGATCGAGGGAGCCATCGGGTGTCAGGACCCCGACTCAATGCCACATCGATCTAGCATGTAACACCTCATATCACTTTGAGGCCTCACGCATGGAATTCCCACGGGTGTCGCCTTACCTTTGCCCGGGACCTTTTGCGCCTTTTGGCACATGTATATGATAGTGTCGCTAGCATCCATATGATAAGGAGCCCGGGCTGACATGGCTAGTCGTAAACCCAAAGTGGCACAACTTACAGGGACAGGCATCCATGACCCAGCATCGAATGTGTCAGTCATCAACGAGTGAATCCAGGCTGTAGCACTGGGCTAACAAGACTCCGGTGAACCGGGCTGTAGCGGGCTAACAGGACTCCGGTATTCATCAATTGACATTTCCCCGAAGGGACAGACACAGGAACGAAGAAGGACACATGCCGGCCAGCCTAAGTGTTCCGGAGCAGTAGCAAGCTACCATGGCTCAGTGGAAGCACTAGGAGACATTTCCTGGTAAGAGAGGCTACTAAGGTCTAGATAGTCAGATCCCACACATACCAAGCATTTCAATAACATACACACAATATGCTCGATATGTGCAAATACAACATGGCATCACAACATGACTCTACAACTCAAGTATTTTATTCAACAGGCTCCGAGGAGCGAGATATTACAAACATGGGTCTCGTGACCCAACATTCAGAGCATACAAGTCAAAGCACATGAGGAAGCTTAACATGTGTGAGTACAGACATCTACAAATGAAAAAGGCTTAGAAGCCTGACTAACTACCAGATCCTGCTGAGGGCACAAGATCGTAGCTGAGGTAACAAGCTAAACATCAAAGTCCAAGCGGAACTACAAGTGAGACTGAAGTCTCTCTGCAAAACATAAAATAGGCAAACGTGAGTACAAATGTACCCAGCAAGACTTACATCAGAACTAACTACATATGCATCATTATCAACAAAGGGGATGGTGGGGTTTAACTGCAGCAAGCCAGCTTTGACTTGGTGGCTATCCTAAACTATGACTGCAAGTAACTCTTTTGAGGTGGCGCACACGAGTCCACATATTCACCATATCAATACACCACTATGGATCCGCTCCCGTCTCCCTAAGAGAACGCCATACATAGCACTCACCCTTATCTTGCGTATTTTAGAGTATCCACTTTCACTTGTCTATGAACTGTTATAGGCAACCCAGAAGTCCTTTTCCACGGACACGGCTATTCGAATAGATGATGTTAACCATGCAGGGGTGTACTTCTTCACACACGCTCTCACCACTTACCGCCGTTTACACGACATGTACTCGGCAACCTTCAAGCGGAAGCCCAACGAGGGTGTCGGCCACGACCTACCTAAACACTCAAGTCTCTAGTCCAGGTTTATCGCCTATTCGGGTTGCATCCGCGAGGAGATCCGGCCGGAGTTTCGCTCACAGCCCCAAACGATGTGCGCAGGGTTCCCGAGACACCAAACGGGCGCCCGGTACACCGTGCCACGTGCCTACCGCATCACAGCCCACCCCTCCGGTCAGCGCTGTCAACGGCCTCCAGCATACTACAAACACCAGAAACTACTTGCAACTCCTGGACAGAGGACAAGGGTGATTAAGAAGCCGAGAGGGTCCATTGGTTTCGGGCCCAATGTGTGGTAGTATCTGTTTCATGGATCACAAACACAGAACTCAGTTCTTGAGGACGGCTTCAATGAGACAACCCACCATGTACTCCTACATGGCCTCTCACCGCTACCTTTACCAAATCGAGTTCACACACTTAGCTCACACATAGTAGGACATGTTCACACACCTCTGATTCATCCCCGATGAATTAGACCTGACTCAACTCTAAGCAGTAGCAGGCATGACAAACAAATATGAATGAGTAGGCACAACAGGGCTCAAAAGAACTCCTACTCATGCTAGTGGCTTTCATCTATTTATTGTGGCAATGACAGGTCATGCAGAGGATAAAGGGGTTCAGCTACCGCAGCAAGTAACAGATGAATCGTTGTTATCCTAATGCAGTAAAGAGAGCAGGAGCGAGAGAGTAGGATTGTATCGGAATGAACAAGGGGGTTTTGCTTGCCTGATGGAGTGGTAGTAGGATACTGCCCTTCAGTCGGATAATCGTGGGTATCCTCGGAGGCAGAACCTACCGCGAAAGATACATCGAACACAATCAACACATGACGATATGCAACAATATGATGCATGCTATGACATGGCAATATGAATGTGTTTTGGGCTAATGCAAGCTAGATCAGATTGAAATGAGTCCATTTGAACCAAAGATTCAAATGCAAACCCATTATATGAAGTCATAAAGGTGCATTAGCTTGTTTCATCTAAACAGCAGGGTTAAGTTGCTCTAACATGCATGAAACTAGTGCAGATGGATAGATTGGATTTTTCTGATCATTTTTCATATATAATTTATTTCATTTGGAGTTATGGTGGATTTTCTATGATTTTTAGAAGTTTAGGCAATTTTCTGGATTTTCCTGTATTAAAATAAATCTAGAATATAGCTTATTGCGTCGGCATGACATCAGTGTGACATCAGCACGTCAACACGCCAGGTCCATGTCAAATCTGACCAGTGGGACCCATACGTCAGTGTCTCAGGCTGGTTTAGGTGGATGACAAGTGGGACCGGTCAACGGCCACGTCAGCGAGGTCAACGCCGACGTGTGGGGCCACTGTGTTTAGATTAATCTTAATCTATTCTTGTTAGCTGGTTAGTTAGGCAGCAGAGCCCGCGAGGGAGTCCTGGACTAGGGGGTGTCCGGATAGCCGAACTATCATCATTGGCCGGACTCCAAGACTATGAAGATACAAGATTGAAGACTTCGTCCCGTGTCCGGATGGGACTTTCCTTGGCGTGGAAGGCAAGCTTGGCGATACGGATATGTAGATATCCTACCATTGTAACCGACTCTGTGTAACCCTAGCCCTCTCCGGTGTCTATATAAACCAGAGGGTTTTAGTCCATAGGACGAACAACCATCATACCATAGGCTAGCTTCTAGGGTTTAGCCTCCTTGATCTCATGGTAGATCCACTCTTGTACTACCCATATCATCAATATCAATCAAGCAGGAGTAGGGTTTTACCTCCATTGAGAGGGCCCGAACCTTGGTAAAAACATCGTGTCCCTTGTCTCCTGTTACCATCCGCCTAGACGCACAGTTCGGGACCCCCTACACGAGATCCGCCGGTTTTGACACCGACATTGGTGCTTTCATTGAGAGTTCCTCTGTGCCATCGCAATTAGGAAGGATGCCTCTTCCCGTCTTTAAAGATGGTACCGTTTCCAAAGGAGCTTTGGCCACCGGCCAAACTATCCGGCTAGGTGGTTTTCTTATGACCGCCTGTTCGGCCGCTGCTCCGACAATGACCTCTCGGGTCATCAAAAGCGATCTTCACGTCAACTCGGAACTCGCCGAGCAGCTAGATCCGATGGAGCTCTCCTCCGTAAACGAGCTCTTGGATCGCATCGCCGCCCTGGGAGTCGCTACAAACTACGATCAGATTGGGCTTAAAACCGATCTAAGAGAGATCAACTCTCCCCAGGCTACCCACCACATCGCTGTGGTAGAGGAACAACACGGCGACTCTTCTTCTATATTAAAAACCAGTTATGTCCGGATTCCTGATCCCTCCATGCCGGATTCCCGCGGAGGGATGGACGTAAATCAAGTACTGAACCTAAAGTCATGCAGCGGACCAGATTCGTTGGAAAACATCCAGCAATCCAAGCTTCCAAATGTGGAAACTTTTCGGCCCTTGAGCCTCCGATTGGGCGGGGTTCCGAATTTAATTCGACCCGCCCACCCAAATACAAGCGATCTATCTCAAATCCGGCAAGAGCCCGCTGAAACAGTACACCATTACTGGGCCAGATTCCTCCTGGTTATGGACAGGATAAAGGACTCCCATGAGGAAAGCGCAATCTCAATTTTCTGCAACAATTGCACGGACAAGGGAATCATGAACGCCATAAATCATCATGAAATTACACGCTTCGCCAACCTGGCATCAATAGTACGAAAGTATTGTGCGATGGAGAGCGCCTGGAAAACCGAAACCAAGTTTTGGGACAATCTGGCTCCGAACACAACCCCAGTCCGAAATAAAAGGGTGCATCATGCTCAGCCACCTGGAACAAAAACCAAAAAGCAAAAGCCCCCTAAAGGGCACGGAACCGTACTGGAGGGATGGCTCAGCGGACCTTGTAAAATCCATAGTACAGAGGGCACCACTCCAACACATAGCCTTCGAGCATGTTGGATACTACGGTAGGTGGCCAAAAGTGGTGAAGAGCTTCTAGCCCCAGAAAACTACCCCAACAGTACCAGTACGGTATCAACAGTCTTCGAGACTTTCGCATCAAATAATATGCGGAAACGAACACTCCGCAGCCTCGCCGAAGTCTACCAAGTAGCACCAATAAATCCATGGAGCGACACGGCTATCACCTTCAACGCCAGCGACGAACCTAAATTCCGAACAGCCCGGGCACCAGCCGCATTGGTCCTCAGTCCAATAGTGGACGGCTGTCGTCTTACTAAGGTACTCATGGATGGCGGTAGCGGATTAAACCTCATCTACGAGGAAACCCTTTGAAAAATGGAAATAGAATGGAGCCGCATTGAGCGGAGCAGCACAACCTTTAGAGGAATAATCCCTAGTCAGGAAGCACGCTGCACAGGAAAAATTACACTGGATGTGGTGTTCGGCTCGCCAGACAATTACAGGTCCGCGGAGGTCACGTTCCAAGTGGCCCCATTCAGCAGCGGATATCACGCTTTATTAGGGCGAGAGGCACTCACAATTTTTCAAGCTATACCCCATTACGGGTACATGAAGCTCAAAATGCCTGGGCCTAATGGAATCATCACTCTTATCAGTGACCCGGACACAGCACTCCGTGCCGAAAATAAGACAGCTGCACTAGCCCTAGAGGCATTATCCGAAGCCCTAGCGCAGAGGAACTCAGTGCGCTGCGCTCCACGGTGAACAGGGATGATGTGATACTCGATAAGAGATCCAAGTCCACCTCTTTTAAGCCAACGGACGAAATAGTCAAATTCCAAGTCTATCCAACGGACCCCACAAAGAAGGCCTCCATTGGGGCACAATTAAACCCTGATGTAGACGCCGCACTACGAGAATTCCTTCGGGAAAATTGGGACATCTTTGCCTGGCACCCTTCAGACATGCCAGGAATCCCATGCAGGTTGGCAGAACACAACCTAAATATCCGAAAAGGATTCAAGCCAGTTAAACAGGCTCTTCGGCGATTTTCCGAACCCAAAAGACAGGCAATGGGAGAGGAGCTAGCCAAACTATTAGAAGCCGGATTCATCAGAGACATAAAACATCTGGACTGGCTAGCAAACCTGGTAACGGTACCAAAGAAGGACATATCCTGGTGCTTGTGTGTCGATTTTAAAGACCTTAACAAGGCTTGTCCAAAGGATCCTTTCCCCCTCCCCCGCATCGATCAAATCATCGATGCCATCGCAGGGCACGATTCATTGTGCTTCCTCGACGCATACTCCGGCTACCACCAAATCAAGATGGCGGAGACAGACCAAGCCGCAACGGCATTCATTACTCCATACGGACCATTCTGCTTCAACACAATGCCCTTCGGGCTCAAAAACGCCGGCGCAACATACCAGCGCATGATTCACACATGTCTGGCAACCCAGATCGGCAAAACAGTGGAGGCATACGTAGACGATGTGGTCGTCAAGACCAAACACGTCAAAACTCTAGTAGACAATTTGAGGCTCACATTCGACAACCTTCGAGCATATGACATTAAGCTCAACCCGGAAAAATGCATTTTCGGCGTACCAGCCAGAAAGCTCTTGGGCTTCATTGTATTCGGTAGAGAAATTGAAGCAAACCCAGCCAAGATACGAGCTCTGTCACAGTTGGATATCCCAAAAGACCTCAAACAAATACAAAAATTGACTGGATGCGTGGCGGCTCTAAGCCGCTTCATCTCCCGCTTGGTAGAAAAGGCATTGCCCCTTTATCACCTCCTCCAGCGCACCGAACACTTCGAATGGACGGATGCTGCCACGGCCGGACTCGAAGAAATAAAGGCCATATTGGCAACAAATCCGGTCCTGGCCGCGCCCAACTTGGGCGAACCAATGTTATTATACATCGCGGCAACACATCAGGTTGTAAGCGCGGTGCTCGTCGTCAAACGAGAAACAGAAGGACATAAATTCCCCCTCCAAAAACCAGTGTACTACGTATCCACTGTCTTAACTCCATGCAAGTCCCGGTATCCACATTATCAAAAGATAGCGTACGCGGTGTTCATGGCATCTCGGAAACTGCGACACTACTTTCAAGAGTGTTCGATAACAGTAGCCTCCGAAGTACCTCTCAACCACATTATAAATAACCGCGACGCGACGGGCAGGATTGCAAAATGGGCCATTGAGCTACTACCATTCGACATAACCTACAAACCACGGCGAGCTATAAAGTCGCAAGTTTTTGCTGACTTCATCGCTGAATGGACCGAAGCCGAACTCCCTAAAGAGTACGACGCATACTCCAATTGGATCATGCACTTCGACGGCTCTAAAATGTTGGCCGACTTGGGAGCTGGCGTCGTCTTGACGTCCCCAACCGGAGACACAGTCCAATACGTACTTCAGATAATGTACACGGACTCCAACAACGCAGCCAAATACGAGGCCCTTCTACATGGTCTCCGGATGGCAATCCCCATGGGCATTCAACGCCTAGATGTCCGCGGGGATTCAAACCTCGCAATATCCCAAGTAAATGGAGACTTTGATGCCAAGGATCCGAAAATGGCAGCCTACCATAATGCCGTCTTAAAAATGTCAGCTCGGTTTGAAGGACTCGAATTCCACCATGTAGCCCGAGATAATAACCAGGCGGCCGACGTGTTGGCACGCATCGGCGCAAAGCGCGATACCGTCCCTCCAAACATCTTCCTGGAGCGGCTCTTTAAGCCATCCGTAGTATGGGAAGAGGAGTCCGGAAACAACAATCCGGAACCAACCGCACCGGCTAACACCGAACATTCTGACACAATCGGTGGCTCAGCCAATGAAATAACACCTTCAGCCCACGAAATAATGGCAATCATTGCCCCGTGGACGAAACCATTCCTAGCCAACTTAATTAGGTAGGAACTCCCCGAAGACCAAAATGAGGCCCGCTGCATAGTACGGCGATCTAAAGCCTACAAGGTCCATGAGGGAGAGCTTTATAAGAAAAGCACAACCGGAGTCCTTCAACGGTGCATCTCCGAAGAGGAAGGGCGAAATCTTCTGGCTGAAATTCACGCCAGACTTGGCGGGCACCACGCTGCAGCCCGGGCCCTTGTAGGCAAGGCCTTCGGTACAGGATTTTATTGGCGGACGGCCTGGGCAGATGCTCAGGATTTAGTCTAACGATGCGTCGCTTGCCAGCTCTTTGCTAATCAAAGCCACATGCCACCCACCGCCCTCAAAACTATACCCATCACCTGGCCGTTCGCGGTCCGGGGGCTTGACATGGTTGGACCCCTTAAAGGGGGAACCTACAAGCAAAAGTACCTGTTGGTCATGGTGGACAAATTCACCAAATGGATAGAGGCCAAGCCAGTTAAAACTGCCGAATCCGGACCTGTGAAAGACTTCATATCTGGGGTAGTACACCGTTATGGCATCCCCCATAGCATCATCACTGATAACCGCACAAACTTCACGGCCGACGAGGTTAAACTCTGGTGCAAAAATATGGGCATCAAGCTTGACTACGCTTCAGTCTATCACCCTCAAACTAACGGTCAAGTCGAACGAGCAAATGGTCTAATCATGAGAGGCATCAAACCCAGGTTAGTGCGGTCCCTCACGGAATCTAACACGCACTAGGTAGAGGAGCTCGACTCCGTACTCTGGGGGCTGCGGACCACGCCAAACCGTACTACCGAATTCACACCATTTTTATGGTATATGGCGCAGAGGCAGTTTTTCCCTGCAATATAATTCATGACTCACCTCGTGTGTGCATGTACGAAGAAAGAGAGGCCGAGTTGGATTGGCAAGACAGATTGGACGGCCTAGAAGAGGAGCGCGACGTGGCGAATGCTCGTTCCGCATTCTATCAGCAGCAGGCTCGAAGATATCAAATAAGAGAAGTACGGGCCAAAACTTACAATGTTGGCGAACTAGTTCTACGCCTGCCGGACAAGAAAAAGGACAAACTCAAGCCCAAATGGGAAGGTCCCTTCATCATTGACCAAGTCCTGACCGGCAGAGCATACCGTCTGCGAAACGCATCGGATAACCGACTCGAGCCGAACCCATGGAACGCAGCCCGCCTCCGAAGATTCTACGCCTAGCGCCGGACTCAGAGTTCGTCTCCTTCCCCGTCCACATTTTATACTTTAGCTGTCTCTCGTTTCTCTCTTTCCACCTCATTTTTTCGTAAAGCCTTTGAGGGCTGATCTGCGCATTGGCCGCACAAACTTGACGTGCTGCTCGCACTCATTATACCTGGGGCTTCGTTAACAGAAGCTTATTTATACGGGCTTCATGCCCAACACATGTGTCACACTTCCGCATGTAACTTTTATTCACCATTATATGCATCGATATGACTTAAGTTTTGGCCAAGCTGGGTTGCCTGGCTCCTGTGCTTACCCCTACGTTCCCGATTGTTCGGCTAGGAGGTAAAGGGAGCACCTCTGCGATTGTTACTGCCGGGTCAGCCGGATGTGTACCTCAGACTTGGTGAAGCCGAAATCTAGCATTCTTAAGGGAATATTCGGTCGGTGACTTGAAAGATGATTTTTTACCTATTTATTTATCTGCCCGAAGATGCTTTTCTGCTCTTTTCGCAGTTCGGACATGCACTTTAGGGCATGCCTCCCAGGGAAAGGAACCCCTAACGGAACTATTCTCCCTGGAAGATGTTTCTTACTAACCATGTAATATAACATAACTAGTTGGGCACTTGTCTGATAAAGCACTAATGACCCCTACGCCTGGTCTCCATGCATGCCCTGGTTTTTACATAATCGCGAGGGTATTCAGACACACTCCAGACTCTTGGGTCCCGAGGTTGAAGCGAAAAGGTCCGCAAAGACAAACGATCTACAATCCGGCTAGAAGGCATTTTACATGTCATTTTTAAATTACATCGTCAAATTGACTGATTGTACTCCTCTTCAATCCCATCTAACAGGCTGTATAGCTTACAGTCCCGTTGGGAATACTTAGCGGCCAACTCTACTTGGCCGTACATTAAGCTCACAGGGATCTCCTTCCCATTGGGCCCCACAGGTCCGACCTCAGCCATGTGGTTTGGATCAGCCTTCGTGTACCGCGTCTTCACCATGGCCCAGGCCTCCCGGGCGCCTTGACGGCAAGCCGATATCTTCCATAGACGGAAGTGCTGCCGTGCTCCCTGAAGCTTCTGCACAAGCCCTCCAAGACCCTCGGGTAGGGAGACGGATGGCCATAAGGCCTGGGCGACGCCGCTCATCACCTGCCGAACACGTTCGTGCAGTTGCAGCAGCTCGGGAAGCAGATCACCCTTTGAACCGGGCATTTCCTTCGCAGGACAACCTGTGAGCACACCTACAGACACACTTCTGTCAATCGACTCCCTCGCCGAACTCTTCTTTTCAAAAGAGTTTGCTCAAGCACTTACTGTAAATGCCGCGACAAAGCCGTTGATTCTCCTTCATGGAGCTAGACAGCTCGGCCCGAACACCTTTCAGTTCTTCGCCCAACTGGGTGTTGCCATCTTGGAGTTTGTTCCTCTCCTTCTGCACCTTCATAAGCACCCTCTTGCCGGCCTTCAGCTGGCGCAGTAGCTGTTGCTTGTCCGGATTAAGTCCGGCACCATCTGCAATATTATTGTCAGACTTATACGCACCCCGCACTTCACAAACTACTTATCTTTTCAAAGTATGTATTACCAGAGGGGGTCTATGTGGCTCCCCTGCTGCGGCTAGTGCAGCCTCAAGTTGGGCCTTGCACCCTAGAAGCTCCTGGGATAGGTGGGCATTCTTCTCCGTAAGATCCTGCATAATAAATGATCCTTAAATCAGTTATTCTAACTATTTTAAGTCTCGGGGGCTACTGGCATATATAACTATTAAAATTCCTCACCCGTAGGTCTTTCAAATACTGCTCCGTGGCTCTGGTTAGACCATCTCGAGCGGCACAGAGGTGCGCGTCTCCCGCATTAAAGGCATTCAGAGCCTCCGGGGAGAAACATGCGTAACGAAGAACTATCCGGCGGCGCCTATGATTCATGGCGCTCTCCACTTCAGACCTGGTGGTGGACAGCCTGTCGGCATCCTCCATCGGAGGAGCATCCGGCTCACACCTTATGTTCGCCTCCCGATCCAGACCAGGCGTTGGAGCCTGGCGGGCGGAGGCTTGATTGGCAACCTCTCCGGACACAGTCCGGCGAGCGCTCTTTCTCCTGGAAAAATCATGGGCGTTAATATACCTCCTAGGAATCTTTCCTTTAAACACGATGGTGCGTCGTACCGTTGCGGCGACATTTCGATTCGCGCCACACTCCTCTTCCGCCTGCTGGGCCGAACTGACCCTGGTTGGTCAGCCGCCGCAGGTTCGGCTTCCCGCCCTGAAGGCACCTCCTGCGGAGCGCCGTTGGTATACGATTGTTAGAAATAAGCATGGATGAGTAAAGGTGTTAGGACTCCGGTCACAGTTACCTGGGGAGCCGGAGATAAACCTGGGTAGTCGGCCGTAATGGCGACCAAAGCATTGTCCATGCTAAGTTGGTGGAACACCCCATCGATTAGCTCCACCTCTATGTCCGGATCCTCTTTGGAGGCCGAATCAAGGGATCGTCCCGGATCCTCGGGTTGTGGAGTCAGGCTGTGTATGCCCTCTACATCCCGGTGTAGTTCCTGCATCGAAATCACAAAGTAAGACACTTAACTTTGGAAATACAGATCGGATAGATAAACGTCCGCTTACCCAGCTCCGAGGGTTATTCATGGAGAATCCATTCAATGGACTCGCGCTGAGGAAGTCCTCTTTCTCCCCCTTGTATAAACTGGACAGGATCTTCACCAGATCGGCAACCGATCCCGGCCCCTTGCGGCCATGACGGGTGGCGTCATTCTCCCCGTTGAAATCCCACATGGGGTGGCCCCTATATTGGAGCAGCTGCACCCCTCGCATGATGCACGTGGCCATGACTCCAATCATAGTCAATCCGGAATGAGCCAGTAACCTTATCCGGCCCATCAGACATTGGACGCTCCTATCATTCTCCCGTTGAGGGCTCCGCGGGCGCCAACTCAGGCGTTTCTTCAGAGGAGCGTTGCTGAACTCCGGGAGGCCGATCCGAACTGGGTTCAGCAGCGGGGCGTCTTCCATGTAAAACCATTCCGAAGGCCAGTCTTCAAATGCCTTCTTCGGGGTTCCGGATAGATATCCATTCCCGGCGATGCGCCATATTTCGGCTCCGCCCACTTGATATATCGACCCCTCATGAGAACGGGGTACGAGGCAAAACAATCTCTTCCACAGCGCAAAATGGGCCTCGATGCCCAAGAACAGCTCGCAAAGGGCTACAAAGCCCGTGATGTGCAAGATGGAGGCAGGTGTAAGGTGGTGAAGCTGGAGTCCATAGAACTCCAGGAGCCCTCGGAGAAACGGATGTACGGGAAATCCGAGTCCCCTTATTAGATCAGGGACGAAGCATACCCGCTCTCCTTTGGAGGGATTGGACGCTCTCCGCCTGCTTCCCACCCTTGTAGGTGGCCAGTCCGGCCTGAACCAGAACCATGAAGGCTGGGGGAAGGTATCCCTCGGCTTGGAGCGTCACTAGCTCGCTATGCGGGACTGAACATCTCCTCCAATCTCCGGGCTGAGGGCTGGGAGCGCGAGAGGAGGAGCCGTGTCGACTGTCCATGATGGAGTGGATTTTTGTCAGAGGTGCTTCAATGAGTACTCACGGAAGGAGGATGGTGTGATTCGGATCTAGATCCTCGCCTCTCTTATAGGCAGCTTATTCCCGCAGCTAGGGGGTAAAACATAAAAATACCCTGGCTTTTCGCATTCGTACGACACGTGGAAGATGGCCATTACTGGACGTGGAAGCCAAGGAGCGCAACATTTATAAGGAAGCCGGACACTATTTGGCAAGCACATGGAATTTGGAGGAGAACCCGCCTTGCAACGCCGAAGACAATGTACGCGCCGGACTCATCGTCATTGAAGCCTGGCTCGGGGGCTACTGAGGGAGTCCTGGACTAGGCGGTGTCCGGATAGCCGAACTATCATCATTGGCCAGACACCAAGACTATGAAGATACAAGATTGAAGACTTCGTCCCGTGTCCGGATGGGACTTTCCTTGGCGTGGAAGGCAAGCTTGGCGATACGGATATGTAGATCTCCTTCCATTGTAACTGACTCTGTGTAACCCTAGCCCTCTCCGGTGTCTATATAAACCGGAGGGTTTTAGTCCATAGGACGAACAACAATCATACCATAGGCTAGCTTCTAGGGTTTAGCCTCCTTGATCTCGTGGTAGATCCACTCTTGTACTACCCATATCATCAATATCAATCAAGCAGGAGTAGGGTTTTACCTCCATCGAGAGGGTCCGAACCTGGGTAAAAACATCGTGTCCCTTGTCTCCTGTTACCATCCGCCTAGATGCACAGTTCGGGACCTCCTACCCGAGATCCGCCGGTTTTGACACCGACAGCCCGCATGTCAATGAGAGTGTGGGTTAATTAGCGGAGTCATTAACTGCTAATGACGGTGCCACGTCAACGGCTAAACGCCGGTCCTAAGCACAGCACGACGGCGTCGCCCGTCCGGCCAACTCCGGCGATGAGAGACCGCGCGGCCGGGCGCGTTGGATCGCCCGTAGCTGGGCGCATCTGATGGTGGTGGTGGCTGGACCAGGGGTGGTCTGTGGCGGCGCCAACAATGACAACAGCGGCGGCCGGAGTTCGGGATAGCGCGGGCGCGGGGCTGCAGTGCTCAGGCGAGCTAACGGATTGGCTAGGCAGCCTCCTAGAGGCGCCAGGAGCATATCAGTACCCCTAGAGCGAGCAGGAGAAGCTCGGGAGCAAGGGCTCGCCCGTCATGGTGGACAGCGGCCTCGGGTGATCTCAGGGCTGCGGCTAGAGGGCGAAAATGATGCCGGGAGGAGAGGGAAAAAGCGGCGGAGCTCACAGGGAGGTCGTTGAGCAGATCAGTGGGCTCGGGGGCGACCGGAGCGAGACGAATCGACGAAGGGCGTCCAGCGGGTACCGAGGTTGAAGACGACCAGATGGTGGCGATGCAGGGACTCCGGCGAAGCGTGGCTCGGTGGGGAGGGCGATGGCGTCGCGGCGGAGGTCTTGGACAGCACGGGGAGGCGAGGGGAGAACGGTGGACGCGGTGGTAGTGAACGGCGGCGACGGCTTCGCTCTGCTTCGGGAGAGAGCGAGGGAGGCGAGGCAGGGAGAGAGTGGAGCGGTCCAGGGGTCCAGGGGTCTGCGTGGCAATGCCAGAGGCATCCAGGCCCTCGGCGTCAAGCAAGAGGTGGCGCACGGCAATGCGCGCGCGTCGGGCACCGCCCGTCCTTCTGGCAAGGAGGAAGACGACAGGGGAGGGGCCAGGCGGGCGGGTTGCGCAGGTGGGCTGGCCAGCTGGGCCGCGATAGGTAAGTCAGGTAAGTTCTCTCTCTCTCCTCTATTTTCTGTTTTCTATTATTTCTGTAACTTCAGGGCTTTATTAACAATACTTCAACAGATCCAGAAATCATGAAACTGCTCAATGCCACTGTTTGGAATATAACCAACAGCAAACATTTTAGTTTATGATTATTTGAGCATTTAAAATATTGCTTAGCATTTAAATGCCCAAATGCAAATAGAGTATGATTCAATTCAGAGCCCAATATGTCCTGAAAAAAATATAAACCATTTTTGGTAGATGCTTCCACCTCAAACCAGAAATGTTGAACATTTTTAGAGGCATTTTGAGTTCAATGAAAAAGATTTTATTTTGACCCTAGTTGAATTCATTTGGTGCTCGGGTTTAGGCATCCCCATTTCAAGTTTAATTAAAAATGACAATGATGCATGGATGCAATGCCACTAATTACAAGAAGATTTCTAGGGCTGTGACAACTCACCCCCACTAAACAAGAATCTCGTCCCAAGATTCAAGACATGAGGTAAGAAGATAGAGGGATACAAGCTAACACAATCTTCGCGATCCAACTGCCCTTCTCGAAGATGTTGATTCATTGCTTCAAATTGATCTTAACGTCTTTGCTTTCGAGATCTTATCCAACATGATGTCGACAGAGAGAAACTCTACAAGAATTGATCTTCTCAAAGATCAAGCACTCAAGATCAACGCATGGAGTGAAATGTAAGAACATCTCTTGAGTTGAGACACAAAACACACATGGAGAGGAGTGGAAGAAACATATGACTAAAGTTCAATTTGGTAGGCAGAAAATTTCACACTTAAGAGGGTGGTGGACATAGTCAAACTAGCGAGGAGTTAATTACCATAATTCCATAACGGGGCACCCCAGGGAAGGTGACTCGTAGAATTATCCCTTAAGTGGCAAAAAGAATTACCTTGATTCAACGATCATTGAAAACTCTTAATCCCAGCTTAAGGCAAATCACAATCGATCGTTTGGATGATTTCGGTAGAATGACATGCTCGGACTAGTATGGATGATGTGGATTACCTTGTTGAAGACAACACAAGGGGTGATTTTGCTTATCACCGGAAATGGATGGGACCCAAGGTAGAATGGCACAATGATGGTGCAAGCTGGGGACAAAATGCAGATGCTAGGAATAATTCTAGTAACTGGGGAGAAACCCAACAGTAGAGAGCGAGTCCACTGTTTGAAAAGTTGTAGCATAACCGAGGAAACTGAGAGCACTATGCATTTAATGTCGACGATAAAACCTAGCACTTGTGCGTGCTCTCAAGAACTTGAGCATTTCCATATTCATCAAGGTTTTACCAATATCCGTGTCAAGGATCCTGGCAACACAACATACCACCAAGATGAACAGTGATGGATGATGCAGATGCAAAGAAAGATAAACTTCTCAGATTTCACCTTAGCGGGGCCAAGGAAACAAAATCTGGACGATCGACCAAGAGACATTTAGCACTCCGCTTCTAATGTTCTCCTTGATGTACTAGCGTATCCCATTCATAGATATGGTTTGATATCTAGAACATCAAGTAAAAGGTCGGACTTTAGAAACACAAAAATTCATATGGGACAACTAGGGAGTAAATCCTACGAAATCCCTATGGGGAGGTGGTAAAGTTCTTCAACCAAGATACTACAATAATAGGCCTTCCGGCTAGGTGTGTTGGCCACGACATCCACGTTACCGGGTTACAGATCGACCAATATTATAATTCTTGGGACACGTTCCAACCATCATATCTGCCTGAGATTCAGATCTGGTTGGTGTTAGGATATTCCAGACTCATCTAGTCTAGAAAGAAAAAGGATAGTTTGCAACACAAATCGACGAGATGACATTGTGAGGTTCTCGGGAAAAGAACTACGATAGCAAGCTCCAAAATATGAGCTGGTTCTGCTACAACCATGTGGACACACTGCCTCAGGCAAGCATGACCAAGTAGTAGTCTTATAATAAAAACACCACCGAGCACCATCAACAAGGATTTCGAAGTCCTTACATCAGTCTAGCTCTTAAGAAGAAACTTCTTCTCCTTGAGCAAATCAATCAGTGGCTTGGTGTGCTAGGGACACATATAGAATGAAGGTTGCAAGTCTCCGAACCACAGAGTACTTCGCATGTATGCATGACTGATTTGGGATGATTCCAAAGGAAGCAACATTGACTTTCTCGAATCCACGGTGGCAACTTGCATCAAATGCACATGAACTCGAGGAAGTCACTTCTTACATCCGAACATATGCTTCATGAGCTAGCATGAAGAAATGCTTTCAAAAGTTTCCAACACTAGCTTAATGTTCAACAAAATCATGGAAAAGGTAGTAGTGTTGCTGATGGGCTCAACGACAATTCATCCAGGTTTCCATATAAATGGAATTCCACAATTTATGTGAACATGGTGATAGCATTGGTCAGACCAAAGGATGTAATGGTGTATACTCGAGGGATCAACCACGAGTAAGACAACATTAAGAACATCATTGGTTCTGATTTGATTTGAGGATAGCCCACACTCAAATCAAAGTTTTGGCAAGAGAATAGGTCCAACAACTGGTCACGAGGATCAATCGATGAAGATATCGTCTTTCTTCAACACACATACAAGATATCCCAAGATGAACTAAATCGGACAAGCTTCCATCTTCCAACTCTCCAAGTTGTTGTTCAGCTTAGCCAACTAGCTCAGGGGTACCCAACACAGACTCTTGGAGAAGGGGTGGTTTACAAGAAACCAACTTGATCACGAACTCAACATAGCGGCCAGGTGACAACCTGGTAACACTTCTGAGAAGATATTCGGAAAATCGTGAACCACCGATATGTTACTAAGCTCGAGAACAATCTTGCCTTTCAGGGCAAGACGATATGATCAAATAAGCAAGGATTGGTACTATCCTAACTCACTGATCAGAGAGTGCACCGGAAATAAGGACTAGATAGCACAATCATACTTAGGGTGATGATTCAAAAATCAACATGCTAAGAGTGAGGTTATTGTCCTTTAACTACTAAGCAACAGAGTTGCTAGGAGTATAGATTTCACACATCACGATTCACTTGTCGGTATTCCGGTTGCAACAACACGGGAACCGAGAAATGAATAACGAGGGCGAGAAGTATCACTACGTCAAGAATTCATAAGAGGTGGTGCAATCCTCATGACATTCCTGATATAAAGTGGTAATACTTCAGGGTTAGAACAGAACAAAAGCTGGATTAGTATTTGATCTGCGGAGTACGACTGCTTTGACCCAATCCTGATAATGGACAAGGTACTGGCGTTTGTTTCTCCTAGTCATTCCGGAATAGAATGACTTGATGGACCACAAGAGTACTAGGCATCAATGGACGAATGCACGCATTCTCTTGACTATCAATTGATAGACAAGGGTCGGAATACAACTAAAGAGGGACAACTCAAAAGAACATCTGATTTTCTGGGTTGTGGATGCATAGATTAGTGTGTCGAGCAAGCTTAACATTTCTTCCAGATAACCCATGCAGAAAGGTAGAATTGGCAGAGTCACAATATAGCATGGAGAACTCATCGAGAGCACTCCCATTGTGATCCTTTGATCCAACAAACTTCTACCATAAGTGGTTCACAGTATTTGGAAGAAGGAGATACCACGGACCTCAAGGACTATCGCAAAAGTTACTAATATCCTAAAGGAACTAGCAAACACTATCAACATGAGGTAAGAAGGGTGAATCTCGGGTTCAAGAACCCCGGAATGGAACACCTACTAACTAATGACATCACGGGATGCTTTCGAGAATGATGGCCAAAATCATCACACGGGGAACACAAAACATGGCTAAATTACTAGGTAATCTTCTAACACACCTAGAGTCGTAATAATAACTCCAACATATATGTCAAGGCAATAATTTACCTCAACACACTGATTAGTGTGCTCATTCTGACCATAAAGGACACCGGGAACGGAAAGAAAGGATTTGCAAATGCATCAGACTATTTAGAAACCTGGGATGACTCGGACAGCATAACGGCTGTATATGTTCCAAATGATTCGAGACATCCTGAAAAATGGTGGCATAATCACTTAATATCACAATATCAAGGTTCTGAGACCAGCTACGAACATACGGATGTAGTAAAAGCTGAACTGAGATTTGAAACTAACAATTCTATAAGTTTATGGATTAGTAACATGTCATCCTGATAGATAGATGAGAAGGCCTAGTTCTTAATCCCCGTACAAGAAAAGAGGATGACTCAGATCAGAAGGTCATGAGGTATAAGGAGTAAAAAGAGCCTTACATTCCATCCCACAATCAATTCCCTTACATAACTAAAGCATTTCTAGACACAACTTCGACCAGTTTGGCTTGGTAATCCTACAGGCAGTGAGGCTCTGATACCAAAGCTGTCAGGACCCCGAATCAATGCCACATCGATCTAGCATGTAACACCTCATATCACTTTGCGGCCTCACGCACGGAATTCCCACGGGTGTCGCCTTTCCTTTGCCCGGGACCGTTTGCACCTTTTGGCACACGTATATGATAGTGTCGCTAGCATCCATATGATAAGGAGCCCGGGCTGACATGGCTAGTCGTAAACCCAAAGTGGCACAAACTTACAGGGACAGGCATCCATGACCCAGCATCGAACGTGTCGGTCATCAGCGAGTGAATCCAGGCTGTAGCACTGGGCTAATAGGACTCCGGTGAACCGGGCTGTAGCGGGCTAACAGGACTCCGGTATTCATCACGTGACATTTCCCCGTAGGGACAAACACAGGAACGAAGAAGGACACATGCCGGCCAGCCTAAGTGTTCCGGAGCAGTAGCTAGCTACCATGGCTCAGTGGAAGCACTAGGAGACATTTCCCGGTAAGAGAGGCTACTAAGGATAAACAACTAGATAGTCAGATCCCACACATACCAAGCATTTCAATAACATACACACAATATGCTCGATATGTTCAAATACAACATGGCATCACAACATGACTCTACAACTCAAGTATTTTATTCAACAGGCTCCGAGGAGCGAGATATTACAAACATGGGTCTCGTGACCCAACATTCAGAGCATACAAGTCAAAGCACATGCGGAAGCTTAATATGTCTAAGTACAGACATCTACAAATGAAAAAGGCTTAGAAGCCGGACTAACTACCAGATCCTGCCAAGGACACAAGATCGTAGGTGAGGTAACAAGCTAAACGTCGAAGTCCAAGCGGAACTACTAGTGAGACTGAAGTCTCTCTACAAAACATAAAATAGGAAAACGTGAGTACAAATGTACCTAGCAAGACTTACATCAGAACTAACTACATATGCATCATTATCAACAAAGGGGATGGTGGGGTTTAACTGCAGCAAGCCAGCTTTGACTCGGTGGCTATCCTAAACTACGACTGCAAGTAACTCTTTTGAGGTGGCGCACATGAGTCCACATATTCACCATATCAATACACCACTATGGATCCGCTCCCCTCTCCCTACGAGAACGCCATACATAGCACTCACGCTTATCTTGCGTATTTTAGAGTATCCACTTTCACTTGTCTATGAACTGTTATAGGCAACCCAGAAGTCCTTTTCCGCGGACATGGCTATTCGAATAGATGATGTTAACCCTGCAGGGGTGTACTTCTTCACACACGCTCTCACCACTTACCACCGTTTACACGACATGTACTCGGCAACCTTCAAGCGGAAGCCCAACGAGGGTGTCGGCCAACACCTACCTAAACACTCAAGTCTCTAGTCCAGGTTTATCGCCTATTCGGGTTCCATCCGCGAGGAGATCCGGCCGGAGTTTCTCTCACAGCCCCAAACGATGTGTGCAAGGTTCCCGAGACACCAAACGGGCGCCCGGTACACCGTGCCATGTGCCTACCGCATCACAGCCCACCCCTCCGGTCAGTGCTGCCCATGGCCTCCAGCATACTACAAACACCAGAAACTACTTGCAACTCCTAGACAGAGGACAAGGGTGATTAAGAAGCCGAGAGGATCCATTGGTTTCGGGCCCAATGCGTGGTAGTATCTGTTTCATGGATCACAAACACAGAACTCAGTTTCTGAGGACGGCTTCAATGAGACAACCCACCATGTACTCCTACATGGCCTCTCACCGCTACCTTTACCAAATCGTGTTCACACACTTAGCTCACACATAGTAGGACATGTTCACACACCTCTGATTCATCCCCGATGAATCAGACCTGACTCAACTCTAAGCAGTAGCAGGCATGACAAACAAGCATGAATGAGTAGGCACAACAGGGCTCAAACAACTCCTACTCATGCTAGTGGGTTTCATCTATTTACTGTGGCAATGACAGGTCATGCAGAGGATAAAGGGGTTCAGCTACCGCAGCATGTAACAGATGAATCATTGTTGTCCTAATGCAGTAAAAGAGAGCAGGAGCGAGAGAGTAGGATTGTATCGGAATGAACAAGGGGGTTTTGCTTGCCTGATGGAGTGGTAGTAGGATACTGCCCTTCAGTCAGATAATCGTGGGTATCCTCAGAGGCAGAACCTACCACGAAAGATACATCGAACACAATCAACACATGACGATATGCAACAATATGATGCATGCTATGACATGGCAATATGAATGTGTTTTGGGCTAATGCAAGCTAGAACAGATTGAAATGAGTCCATTTGAACCAAAGATTCAAATGCAAACCCATTATATGAAGTCATAAAGGTGCATTAACTTGTTTCATCTAAACAGCAGGGTTAAGTTGCTCTAACATGCATGAAACTAGTGAAAATGGATAGATTGGATTTTTCTGATCATTTTTCATATATAATTTATTTCATTTGGAGTTACGGTGGATTTTCTATGATTTTTAGAAGTTTAGGCAATTTTCTGGATTTTCCTGTATTAAAATAAATCCAGAAAATAGCTTATTGCGTCGGCATGACATCAGTGTGACATCAGCAGGTCAACACGCCAGGTTGAGGTCAAACCTGACCAGTGGGACCCATATGTCAGTGTCTCAGGCTGGTTTAGGTCGATGACAAGTGGGACCGGTCAACGGCCACGTCAGCGAGGTCAACGCCGATGCGTGGGGCCACTGCATTTAGATTAATCTTAATCTATTCTTGTTAGCTGGTTAGTTAGGAAGCAGGGCCCGCATGTCAGTGAGAGTGTGGGTTAATTAGCGGAGTCATTAACTGCTAATGACGGTGCCACGTCGACGGCTAAACGCCGGTGCTAAGCACAGCACAACGGCGTTGCCCGTCCAGCCAACTCCGGCGACAAGAGACCGCGCGGCCTGGCACGTTGGATCGCCCGTAGTTGGGCGCATCTGATGGTGGTGGTGGCTGGACCAGGGGTGGTCTGTGGCGGCGCCGACGATGACAACAGCGGCGGCCGGAGTTTGGAATAGCGCGGGCGCGGGGCTGCAGTGCTCGGGCGAGCTAACGGAGTGGCTAGGCAGCCTCCTGGAGGCGCCGGGAGCATATCAGTACCCCTAGAGCGAGCAGGAGAAGCTCGGGAGCAAGGGCTCGCCCGTCATGGCGGACGGCGGCCTCGGGTGATCCCAGGGCTGCGGCTAGAGGGCGAAAATGATGCGGGGAGGAGAGGGAAAAAGCGGCGGAGCTCACAGGGAGGTCGTTGAGCAGATCAGTGGGCTCGGGGGCGACCGGAGCGAGGTTAACTGACGAACGGCATCCGGTGGGTACCGAGGTTGAAGACGACCAGATCGTAGCGATGCAGGGACTCCGGCAAAGCGTGGCTCGGTGGGGAGGGCGAGGGCGTCGCGGCGGAGGTCTTGGACAGCACGAGGAGGCGAGGGGAGAACGGTGGATGCGGTGGCAGTGAACGGCGGCGACGGCTTCGCTCTGCTTCGGGAGAGAGAGCGAGGGAGTTGAGGCAGGGAGAGAGTTGAGCGGTCGAGGGGTCCAGGGGGTCTGCATGGCAACGCCAGAGGCGTCCAGGCCATCGGCGTCAAGCAGGAGGTGGCGCACGGCGGTGCGCGCGCGTCAGGCACGCACCCTCCCTCCTGGCAAGGAGGAAGACGACAGGGGAGGGGCCAGGCGGGCTGGGCCGCGCAGGTGGGCGGGCCAGCTGGGCCGCGACAGGTAAGTCACGTAAGTTCTCTCTCTCTCCTCTATTTTATGTTTTCTATTATTTCTGTAACTTTAGGGCTTTATTAAAAATACTTCAACAGATCCAGAAATCATGAAACTGCTCAATGCCACTGTTTGGTATATAACCAAGAGCAAACATTTTAGTTTATGATTATTTGAGCATTTAAAATATTGCATAGGATTTAAATGCCCAAATGCAAATAGAGTATGATTTAATTCAGAGCCCAATATCTCCTAAAAAAATATAAACCATTTTTGGTAGATGCTTCCACCTCAAACCAGAAATGTTGAACATTTTTAGAGGGCATTTTGAGTTCAATGAAAAAGATTTTATTTTGACCGTAGTCGAATTCATTTGGTGCTAGGGTTTAAGCATCCCCATTTCAAGTTTAATTCAAAATGACAATGATGCATGGATGCAATGCCACTAATTACAAGAAGATTTCTAGGGCTGTGACATCGGGCCTATGGGTGATGACACAGAGGAACTCTCAATGAAAGCACCAATGTCGGTGTCAAAACCGGCGGATCTCGGGTAGGGAGTCCCGAACTGTGCGTCTAGGCAGATGGTAACAGGAGACAAGGGACACGATGTTTTTACCCAAGTTTGGGCCCTCTTGATGGAGGTAAAACCCTACTCTTGCTTGATTGATATTGATGATATGGGTAGTACAAGAGTAGATCTACCACGAGATCAAGGAGGCTAAACCCTAGAAGCTAGCCTATGGTATGATTGTTGTTCGTCCTACGGACTAAAACCCTCCGTTTTATATAGACAATGGAGAGGGCTAGGGTTACACAGAGTCGGTTACAATGGTAGGAGATCTACATATCCGTATCGCCAAGCTTGCCTTCCACGCCAAGGAAAGTCCCATCCGGACACGGGACAAAGTCTTCAATCTTGTGTCTTCATAGTCTTGGAGTCCGGCCAATGATGATAGTTCGGCTATCCGGACACCCCCTAGTCCAGGACTCCCTCAACCCACATGCAAGGCAGCTCTTGAGTTTCATCGGCTGCAGGCGGGTGGCAAGTTTTCTTGCTTCGACATGCATAGACAGTTCCTGGATCCTCACCATAAGTTCAGAAAAGACAAGAAGAACTTCATCAAAGGTAGAGATGTCAAAAACTCTGCACCACCTGCGCTAACAGGCCAACAGACCTTGGATCAGTTAAACGCTCTCGAGCCGGATCCAGAGCGTCCAGGGTATTTCAAGGGGTATAATACAGAACACGCCTGGACCCACAAGATATGCTTGTGGGATCTGCCGTACTTCAAAGAACTCCTTTGCCCACACAACATCGACGTGATGCACACTGAAAAGAATGTCGGCGAGGCCCTCTTTGGTACTTTGTTCGGCATAGAGGGGAAAACGAAGGATAATCCTAAGGCCAGAGTCGATCAGGAGGCTCTATGTGATAGACCACTACAAAACATGAAACAACCAAAAGGAAAGTAGAACTCGCCGAAGCCAAAGGCATGGTTCAACCTTGGAAGGCCGATTATTAGGGAAATACTCCTTTGGGTGAAAAATGAGTTGATGTTCCCCGATGGGTATGCATCGAATCTAAAGAGGGGAGCGAGCCTTGAAAAATTGAAAATATTTGGTCTCAAAAGTCATGATTGGCACATATGGCTTGAGTGGGTAATGCCGGTGATGTTGCGTGGCTTTATCCCTGAGGATGAATGGCTAGTACTGGCAGAGCTGAGCTATTTCTTCTGTGTTCTATGTGCGAAAGAATTATCGCCTGGCTTGCTAGAAGAAATGGAAGAGTTGGTGCCGAAGTTGATCTGCAAGTTGGAGAAGATCTTTCCACCTGGCTTCTTTAATCCAATGCAGCATTTCATTTTGCATCTCCCTACGGAGGCATGATTGGGGGGGGGGCATGCAGAATCGTTGGTGCTACGCAACTGAGAGGATGTAGAAGACTTTTCGAGCAAAATGTAAAAATAAACGTTGAATTGAAACATCGATGGCCGAGGCATTCATTACTGAGGAGGCGGCAAGCTTCGTGACAGCACACTACAAAGCCAAAAATCATCATTTGCATAATCCGAAGCCTCGGTACAATGTTGGCGACCCTAAAAGGGGCGGATCCAACCTGAGCCTATTCAAAGGGAAGCTCGCACCAGCCGGTGCTTATACTCCCTTATTGTTGGATAATGACGAATGGTGGACCATTACGTTGTATATCTTGAACAATCTAACAGAAGTGCGGCCGTACATCGAGTAAGTTCTCGGTACATTGTTTCGCAACCTCTACTTCATTTGAACTGCTCTTATTCCCAGATATTTGATACAGTCGATACATTGCCAAATTCTCGTATGGAACGGTTATCCAAAAGGATTCCGTCGAAGAGTATGAGCTTCTGACAATGCATGGAGGCGGCTATCCCGGTTTCATCTCTTGGTTCAAACAAACGGTAATTTCCATTAGAACATTTCATTTCTTCTTCTAATTTCTGGCTAATGCAACAATCCTTTCGTATTAAACTTGTAGGCTAGTTCAGAGTCTATGGACGCCGAATTGAGACAAGTCGCTAATGGTTTTGACTATAAGGTCCATTCATTTGATAAATACGACATCAACGGGTATCGCTTTCGTACCTATGGCAAAGAGCTATCTATGGCCGACCGAAAGTCTACAAATTGTTGTGTCTCTGCTATTGGCGAAGGAGATACCAAGTATTATGGAAGAGTTGAAGCAATTTATGAACTTCTATTCTATGGTGCAAACCCACCGAACGTCGTAGTCTTCAAATGTCATTGGTTCCAGCCGAAAGAGACTAGAAGGACTCATGAACATCTAGGGCTAGTCGAAATCAAACAAAGCACCCATTTGGATGTTCCTGATGTCTATATTATGGCTCAACAGGCAACCCAAGTTTTCTATCTACCGTGGGCCTGCCAAAGTGATCCAAATCTCGAAGGTTGGGATGTCGATTATGAAGTGCCGCCACGTGTTAGACCACCTCCCCCCAATGAAGAGGATTATGAACCTCACATTAATCCAGACACATATGAAGGAGAATTGTTCCAAGAAACACGTCTTTCCAAAAACCGTTTCAAGAAATGCTCACCTCAGAACATTCAAGTAGACAGCGACAGTGAATCCGAGCCTGAGCCGGAACAAGAAGAGCCGGAACAAGAAGAGGTTACTGCTGTGGATGACCTGTCAATGCTTGACCGATTACATGCAGGAGGCCTTCCAGATGTTGATGAATTTATTGATGATGATGATGATGATGAGCACGTCATGACTGATAGTGATGAGGATGATGCATTTATTGACGCCGAAGCATATATATATGATGATGATGTATTTATTAATGATGACGATTAAGATTAATATTATAGTTCATGTCAGGTATTGCATTATTATTATATACATATATATTATTAATTAGTTCAAGTTTTAACCTAGCTAGCTCAAAAATGACCAATTTAACATAGGATAGCTCTAAAATGAGCTATACTTATCATTTATTCCTCCAAAATGAATTTGTATGCTTAGCTAGCTCAAAAATGACATAACAACCTTAATTAGCTCAAAAATGACTTTAACCTAGGATAGCTCTAAAATGAGATATACTTAGCATTTATTCCTCTAAAATGAATTTATATACATATTATTATTCATGTCAGGTATTCATTTTTTTATGTTGTACTAATTTCGTTTACTCTTTGTCATTCCAGGTGTTGACAGATGGTGGGCGCGGGTCGAGAGCGCTCCGGGGCTCCTACCTCGGCGCGTGGTGGGAGGGGTAGTTCC
>NC_041391.1:254019691-254021924 GCF_002162155.2 Triticum dicoccoides
ATGAAGGAGAATTGTTCCAAGAAACACGTCTTTCCAAAAAACGTTTCAAGAACCGCTCACCTCAGAACATTCAAGTAGACAGCGGCAGTGAATCCGAGCCTGAGCAGGAAAAGAAGAGCCAGAACAAGAAGAGGTTACTGCTGCGGATGACCTGTCAATGCTTGACCGATTACATACAGGAGGCCTTCCAGATGTTGATGAATTTATTGATGATGATGATGAGCACGTCATTACTGATAGTGATGAGGATGATGCATTTATTGACCCCGAAGCATATATAGACAATGATGATGCATTTATTAATGATGACGATGAATATTAATATTATAGTTCATGTCAGGTATTCCATTATTATTATATACATATATATTATTAATTAGTTCAAGTTTTAACCTACCTAGCTCAAAAATGACCTATTTAACATAGGATAGCTCTAAAATGAGCTATACTTAGCATTTATTCCTCCAAAATGAATTTATATGCTTAGCTAGCTCAAAAATGACATAACAACCTTAATTAGCTCAAAAATGACCTATTTAACCTAGGATAGCTCTAAAATGAGCTATACTTAGCATTTATTCCTCTAAAATGAATTTATATATATATATATATATATATATATATATATATATATATATATATTATTATTATTATTCATGTCAGGTATTCATTTTTTTATATTGTACTAATTTCGTTTACTCTTTGTCATTTCAGGTGTTGACAGATGGTGGGCGCGGGTCGAGAGCGCTCCGAGGCTCCTACCTCGGCGCGTGGTGGGAGGGGTAGTTCCATTCCCCCCCATAGCCTCCGGAGAGCGCTAGATCTCAGTTTGCAGAGTCCAGCGACGGTCGCTTCTTCTTCGACCGGGAGAGGTCGGGGGGGTAAGAAGAAGGAGAAGGCTGCTAGAGGTGGACGTGGCGGCGGGAGAGGTAGGAAGGCTGCTACGCCTTCCTCGCCGCCACCCCTAGCTGAGTCACCCGACCACAGGACTGCTCCGTCTAAGATCGAGCCATCTGAGGTGGACCCGTCTCGGACTCCACTCCACGAGCCTCCGGCCGACGAGCCTATGGCAGGCGCGCCTACGGCCGACGAGCCTCGGGCCGACGACGAGCCTCGGGCCTCCGAGTCTTCACCCCACGAGACTCCGGAGCTCAAACGGGGTCACGATGAGTCGGAGCCGAGCCCATCGGAGGACTGGACGGAGTCGAGTGCACATGGTCGTGTTCAGGGTGCAGACTATAGTCCTGATAGCTATAGCGAGGGTGAGTGGGTTGAGGGGCGCAAAGTCTACCAGCGTGGTCATACAAAGCTCCTGCCCACCCCGGCGACCCCTGACCAGAGGTGGTTGATTGCGCCTAACGGGGAGAAGTAAGTGCATTTACTCTTTTTTAACCTTTTGCCTTGACGTTTCTTCGAATCTAATGCGTTGGCCTTGTCATACTGTAGTTCTTGGACACACGAAGATGGTGTCTGCAGGCCCAACACTGTCCTTGGTGTGATTTGTCGCCAGTGCTTCTCGGGGTGGGTCACGTTGCCCAGTGAGGGCCGGGTTCTAGAGCTAGGAATGACCTGGGAGCACTACTTGGCTGCCCCGGCCTAGCCGGAGCATAGGGTCGGCGATGTCGAGTGCGACACGGTGGCCAACATTGTGATCGCCATGTTTTGGGTAATTTCTCCTTTGCCATTTACGTTGTGTTTTCTTCTTTGATTGCATACCTTCTACATGTGTTTTCTTGTTTGATTGCAGACCTTCTAATCCGTGTTTTCTTGTTTGATTGCAGACCTTCTACAGGTGTGCTGAGGGACAGGAGGAGGCCGTGGCTCGGGTTATCGACACCGAGTGCAGGCGCCTACTTGGAAACTTTCGGCACGAGGCTTGGACGCAGGCTGTTCGAGACTACTTAGCACAGACCGGTATTAGGAGGAGAAAAGAGAAGTGCCGGGACAAGTATCTGAGTAAGGAGAAGTACATGAAGGTAATTACCTATTCTTAAGGCCTTGTACTTAGTTTCCTTGATTTGATTCGTAGGCGTAGCGCTCAAATTTCTCTTGCTTAACTTAGGTGCCCCCAAGATGGTGTGCGGACAAGATGGACTGCTGGGAGGCGTTGGTGGATGAGTGGTGCTCTCCCCAATGGCGCGTCGCCCACAACATTGCAAAGGAGAAGCGTCTCAAAATGAAAGGTGTGCCACACCATCTAGGCAGCGTCAACCTACATGGGTACGGGAAAAAC
>NC_041391.1:254021934-254037463 GCF_002162155.2 Triticum dicoccoides
AGCGACGGTCGCTTCTTCTTCGACCGGGAGAGGTCGGGGGGGTAAGAAGAAGGAGAAGGCTGCTAGAGGTGGACGTGGCATCGGGAGAGGTAGGAAGGCTGCTACGCTTCCTCGCCGCCACCCCAGCTGAGTCACCCGACCATAGGGCTGCTCCGTCTGAGATTGAGCCATCTGAGGTGGACCCGTCTCAGACTCCACTCCACGAGCCTCCAGCCGACGAGCCTATGGCATACGCGCCTACAGCCGATGAGCCTCGGGCCTCCGAGCCTTGGGCCACCGAGTCTTCACCCCATGAGACTCCGGAGCTCAGATGGGGTCACGCTGATTCGGAGCCGAGCCCATGGGAGGACTGGACGGAGTCGAGTGCACATGGTCGTGTTCAGGGTGGAGACTATAGTCCTGATAGCTATAGCGAGGGTGAGTGGGTTGAGGGGCACAAAGTCTACCAGCGTGGTCGTACAAAGCTCCCGCCCACCCCAGCGACCCCCGACCACAGGTGGTTGATTGCGACTAACAGGGAGAAGTAAGTGCATTTACTCTTTTTTAACCTTTTGCCATGACGTTTCTTCGAATATCTAATGCGTTGGCCTTGTCATACTGCAATTCTTGGACACAAGAAGATCGTGTCCGCAGGCCCAACACTGTCCTTGGTGTGATTTATCGCCAGTGCTTCCCAGGGTGGGTCACGTTGCCCGGTGAGGGTCGGGTTCTAGAGCTAGGAATGACCTGGGAGCACTACTTCGCTGCCCCAGCCCCACCGGATCATAGGGTCGGCGATGTCGAGTGCGACACGGTGGCCAACATTGTGATCGCCACGTTTTGGGTAATTTCTCCTTTGCCATTTACGTTGTGTTTTCTTCTTTGACTGCATACCTTCTACATGTGTTCTCTTGTTTGATTGCAGACCTTCTAATCCATGTTTTCTTGTTTGATTGCATACCTTCTATAGGTGTGCTGAGGGACAGGAGGAGGCCGCGGCTCGGGTTATCGACGCCGAGTGCAGGCGCCTACTTGGAAACTTTCAGCATGAGGCTCGGACGCAGGCTGTTCGAGACTACTTAGCACAGACTGGTATTAGGAGGAGAAAAGAGAAGTATCGGGACAAGTATCTGAGTAAGGAGAAGTACATGAAGGTAATTACCTATTCTTAAGGGCTTGTACTTAGTTTCCTTGATTTGATTCATAGGCGTAGCGCTCAAATTTCTCTTGCTTAACTTAGGTGCCCCCGAGATGGTGTGCGGACAAGATGGACTGCTGGGAGGTGTTGGTGGATGAGTGGTGCTCTCCCCAATGGCGCGTCGCCCACAACATTGCAAAGGAGAAGCATCTCAAAATGAAAGGTGTAGCACACCATCTAGGCAGCGTCAACCTACATGGGTACGGGAAAAATTGGGTATGTGTGGTTTGCTTCATGATTCATGCAAATTCATTCTTTGTGCTAGCTTGAGTCCTTAACTAATACTCTGTTCCTCTCTTTTAGTCAAAACACAACAAGGCTCCCGTGCCAGAGCTGTTCGACCTCTATGGCATGTCCAATATTGCACCGTACAAGAAGGCCAAGGCATTCTCTAAGTCTGAGACCTCGAAAATGCAAAGAACTTCAACAACGAGGCCTCCCACCACAAGATGGTGTAGTACGTTAAGCAGGGGAAGGCGAGGAAAGGGCCGAACTTTAACCCGAGCCGACCTCTTCATCCAGAGCTAGTGATGATATCTGGTGGCGAGAGGTCCCATGGCTCGTTAGCCATTGGTAATGGACTGATACGTTGTAGTAGCACTCTCCCGCAGATCAAGAAGTGCCAGACCAGCTCTGATCCTGAGATACCGCCTCATTTACGACCAGTGGAAATCGAACTCCAGGTTTGTTATACGGACTCATTAGCCTTTCCTCCATTACATTGTGTTTGCGGCCGTCAATGATTACAATGCTAATGGGTGGTGTTGCAGGCTGCTATTGAGGCAGAGGGAGCGAAGACCTAGGCTGCTTTTGAGGAGTGGGACCGGCAGTTGGCAGAGAGGGACCGGCAGGCGGCAGAGAGGGACAGGGCGAATGAGGAGGACGACTAGGCTATTGGAGGAGGAGAGGAACCGGAACGACTCGGCTATTCGGGCCATGTACGATCTCTTCGTGGTAAGTTCCTTCTGCATATTAGCTAAATCATGCACGCAATGTTCCTTTCATTAGTAACTAATACGAATGACTTGTCAAAACGAAATGTGCAGTCCATGTGCGAGAAGAACGTCCAGACCCCTCCGCCGATGCCAGTCATTGCTCCGGCGGGCACGGTGAGTTTCATTTGAACGGTCATTAGTTACTAGTCTTCACATTTGAGTTGCATCATGCTAACGATACATTGGAAATAATCTTTGGTGCAGCGTAACTCCCGACAAGCATCGACCGATCCTTCTCCGTTTGCCACTGGCGCAACCAGTCCTACACTTACACCTACACCTACACCTCCGTGATGATGGTAAGTTTCCCAAGTGTTTTGCTTAATAGAGTTTTGTTGTGATGCCATGTTGTATCTACCCATATCGTGCATAATGTGTGTATGTTTGAAATGCATTGTATGTGTGGGATTTGACACCAAGTCGTGTGCCTTTGGTAGCCTTCCATACAGGGAAATGCCTCCTAGTGCTTCCACTCAGCCATGGTAGTTCGCTACTGCTCCGAAACACATGGATTGACCGGCATGTGTCCTTCTTTGCTCCTGTGTCTGTCCCTACGGGGAAATGTCACGCGGTGTATCACCGAAGTCCTTGTAGCTTGCTACGACTTGGTTGCACTCGCTGATAACCGACACGTGCATTGCTGGTTCTTGTATGTCTGTCCCTGTACATTTGTGCCACCTTGGTTCTATGACTAGTCATGTCGGCCCGGGTTCTCTGCCATATGGATACTAGCGACATAATCATATACTTAGCATTTTTTCCTCCAAAATGACTCAATATGCTTAGCTAGCACAAAAATGACATAATAAGCTTAATTAGCTCCAAAATGACATATTTAACCTAGGATAGCTCTAAAATGACCTATACTTACCATTTTTCCTCCAAAATGACTTAATATGCTTAGCTAGCTTAAAATGACAAATTTAACCTAGGATAGCTCTAAAATGACCTTTACTTAGCATCTTTTCCTCAAAAATGACTTAATATGCTTAGCTACCTCTAAAATGATATAATATGATTAAGAAATGACATATTTTAGGTCCTAAATGACTTCATATGCTTAGCTAGCTCCAAAATGACATAATAACCTTACTTAGCTCCAAAATGACCTATTTAACCTACGCTAGCTCTAAAATGACCTATACTTAGCATTTTTGCCTCCAAAATGACTTAATATGCTTAGCTAACTCTAAAATGACATAATATGCTAAAGAAATGACATATTTTAGGTCCTAAATAACTTCATATGCTTAGCTAGCTCCAAAATTACATAATAACCTTACTTAGCTCCAAAATGACCTATTTAACCTAGGCTAGCTCTAAAATGACCTATACTTACCATTTTTTCCTCCTAAATGACTCAATATGCTTAGCTAGCTCAAAAATGACATAATAAGCTTAATTAGCTCCAAAATGACCTATTTAACCTAGGATAGCTCTAAAATGACCTATACTTAGAATTTTTTCCTCCAAAATGACTTAATATGCTTAGCTAGCTTAAAAAAGACGTATTTAACCTAGGATAGCTCTAAAATCACCTATACTTAGCATCTTTTCCTCCAAAATGACTTCATATGCTTAGCTAACTCTAAAATGACATAATATGCTTAAGAAATGACATATTTTAGCTCCTAAATGACTTCATATGCTTAGCTAGCTCCAAAATGACATAATAACCTTACTTAGCTTCAAAATGACCTATTTAACCTAGGATAGCTCTAAAATGACCTATACTTAGCATTTGTTCCTCCAAAATGACTCAATATGCTTAGCTAGCTCAAAAATTACATAATAAGCTTAATTACCTCCAAAATGACCTATTTAACCTAGGATAGCTCTAAAATGACCTATACTTAGCATTTTTTCCTCCAAAATGACTTAATATGCTTAGCTAGCTTAAAAATGACCTATTTAACCTAGGATAGCTCTAAAATGACCTATACTTAGCATCTTTTCCTCCAAAATGACTTAATATGCTTAGCTAACTCTAAAATGACATAATATGCTTAAGAAATGACATATTTTAGCTCCTAAATGACTTCACATGCTTAGCTAGCTCCAAAATGACATAATAACCTTACTTAGCTCTAGAATGGCCTTAGCATGTTTTACACCAAAATGACTTAGTGTGCTTAGCTAGCTCAAAAATGACATAATAACCATACTTAGCTCCAAAACGACCTATTTTACAGATATAAGTTGCATCATAATAATCTTCACATTTTAGTTGCATCATAATAATATTCTTCTTCTAGTCTTCTTCTTCTAACTTTCTTCTTTCCCATTTTACAGATTTGCTTAAGATCACGGAAGCTTGGGTTGATGGAGTGCTTGTATTTAGTTTTTGTTTTGACCTTGTGAAACTTGCTACCTATGGATGAAACTGTGTAATATTGATGAAACTATGTATATGTACGGATCAAACTTGCTACTATTGGTAACATGTGTTGGATATATATGTGTTCATGACTATTGGTAATATGTGTTGAATATGCTATATTGGTCATATAAATATATTTGTGTTTGATTTTCTGTGAAAATGAATTGATATAAGAAAAAACGAAATTAAATGGGGCAATATAGTCACTTTGCCATCTGCTGGCAGATGGCAAAGAGCTTTGCCATCAGCTGGCAAATGGCAAAGAGGCCACGTGTCATCTACACGTAAAATTTGGGCTGGCCTATTTGGGCTCTTTGCCATGTGCTGGCAGACGGCAAAGCACTTTGCCATCTGCTGCCAGACAGCAAAGAGCCTGCAGCCTTTGCCATCTGCTGGTAGACGGCAAATAGCCTGCAGCCTTTGCCATCTGCTGGCAGAGGGCAAAGAGCCTGCAGCCTTTGCCATCTGCTAGCAGACGGCAAAGTATGTCGTTAGCCTTCTAACGGGGCTAACCCTGTTAAGAGGCTTTGCCATCTGCCAGCTGATGGCAAATCCACAGGCTCTTTGCCATCAGCAGACGACAAAGAAGCCTTTGTCGGCAGGGTTTCAGACAAACTATTTGCCATCTGCTGGTAGATGGAAAGCCTTTTCCATCCGCCGACCATGCCTTTGCCATTTGTCATGGCAGATGGCAAAGTGCCAGATTCCAGTAGTGCCTCCTCCAACAATGAAGACAAGGATGCTTGGCTTTTGAAGATAGAACTGAAAAGAGAAGAACCAGAAGAGATCAACAAGGATGAAGGGATCAAGAAAGCCATGGAGGTACAAGCTCCGGCGGTGAAAGAAGAAGATATCCCTCAACATTTACCTAACCTCTTTACTCCAACAGAGATTGAAGCTTTCAAGATGATTGAGTAAGCTCGCACACAGAACAAGTATCTCACACAGGAGAATATTTTGTTGAAGGATCATATTGCTGGGCTCAAGGGCATTATCCGCAAGTTGGAGGAGCTTTTACGCTCGATGTGCGATTATCCACCATCATCATCACCACCTCCATCACCTCCGAGGAAGTAATCACATTGGTATGGGCACTCCCCTTGGCAACTACCAAGCTTGGGGGAGGTGCCCCGGTATCGTATCACCATCACACTCCTATTTTACCGCTTTATTTAGTTCGATCCTTTTAGTAGTATCTTGATCTAGTAGTTTGAAGTTTTTGATATCAAATAGTTATGAGTTTTGCAATGTGATCTCTTTATGTAATCAAGTCCGTGTTCTATCTATAATAAATATTAGTGTTGAGTCAAGGGCTTTGCTATGTTGCTATTATCTTGAGAAAGTAGAAAGAACAAAAGAGTTCATATTGATCTTATGGATAGTGATAACTTCACACATAGAAAGTATGATGCATAAAAATTGTTGAGAGTTGATGAACATAGCCTTGGTCATCGTTGCAATTAATATGAAGTGTTAAGGAAAGAGGGGTTCACATATAAATATATTATCTTGGACATCTTTTATGATTGTGAAGCACTCATTAAGTATGACATGCCAAAAGAGTTGATGTTGGACAAGGAAGACAACGTAATGGTTTATGTTTTCCGACATCTCAGTTAAAGTATATTGTCATTGACCTTCCAAACATGTTGAGCTTGCCTTTCCCCTCATGCTAGCCAAATTCCTTGCACCAAGTAGAGATACTACTTGTGCTTCCAAATATCCTCAAACCCAGTTTTGCCATGAGAGTCCACCAAACCTACCTATGGAAAGAGTAAGATCCTTCAAGTAAGTTGTCATCAGTGCAAGCAATAAAAAATGCTCTCTAAATATGTATGACTTATTAGTGCGGAGAAAATAAGCTTTGTACGAACTTGTTGTGGAAGTAATAAAAGCGACAGACTGCATAATAAAGGTCCATATACAAGGGGCAATATAGAGTGACGTTCTTTTGCACTAAGATTTTATGCATCAACCCTAAACGCGCATGACAACCTCTGCTTCCCTCTGCGAAGGGCCTATCTTTTACTTTATGTTTTTATTTATGCTTGAGTCAAGGTGATCCTCACCTTTCCCTTTTTCATTTTATCCTTTGGCAAGCTCTTCATGTTTGAAAGATCATGATACATATATCCAATTGGATGTAAGTTGGCATAGGCTATTATAGTTGACATCACCTAAAGGTGAATAAGTTGGGAGGCAACACAAGAAGTCCCTATCTTTCTCAGTGTCCGGCTGAAACTCTATAACCACAAGTATTGCGTGAGCGTTAACAATTATGGGAGACTACGAGATAGTTGAGTATGTGAGCTTGTTGAAAAACTCTATTATTGACTCTTTCTAATGTTATGATAAATTGCAATTGCTTCAATGACTGAGATTATAGTTTGTTAGTTCCCAATGAAGTTTTTGAACCATACTTGACATTGTGAATTGCTTATTACTTGAGCATAGGAAATCATATGACAAAATCTATATATGTTGTTGTTATAAGAATGATCATGATGCTCTCATGTCCGTATTTTATTTTTATCGACACCTCTATATCTAAACATGTGGACATACTTTTCGATTTCGGCTTCCGCTTGAGGACAAGCGAGGTCTAAGCTTGGGGGATTTGATACGTCCATTTTGCATCATGCTTTTATATCAATATTTATTGCATCATGGGCTGTTATTACACATTATATCTCAATACTTATGGCTATTCTCTCATATTTTACAAGGTTTACCATGAAGAGGGGGAATGCCGACAGCTGGAATTCTGGCTGGAAAAGGAGCAAACGTTGGAAACCTATTCTGCACAACTCCAAAAATCCTAAAACTCCACGAAACACCTTTTTGGATTTAATAAGAATTTATGAGCGAAATAAATAGGCTAGGGGGCCCACACACTATCTAAGAGACAGGGAGCGCCCCCCTGTAGGGCGCGGCCTCCTATCTCCTAGGCCCCCTGGTGGACCTCTGGCGTCCATCTTCTGCTATATCATCACTTTTACCCTGGAAAAAATCGTGGGCAAGCTTACGGGACGAAACTCCACCGCCATGAGGCGGAACCTTGGCGGAATCAATCTAGGGCTCTGGCGGAGCTGTTCTGCCGGGGACACTTCCCTCCGGGAGGGGGAAATCATCACCAACATCATCAGCCACGATCCTCTCATCGGGAGGGGGTCAATCTCCATGAACATCTTCACCAGCACCATCTCCTCTCAAAACCCTAGTTCATCTCTTGTATCCAATCTTGTATCAAAACCACAAATCGGTACCTGTGGGTTGCTAGTAGTGTTGATTAATCCTTGTAGTTGATGTTATTTGGTTTACTTGGTGGAAGATCATATGTTCAGATCCTTTATGCATATTATTACCCCTCTGATTATCAACATGAATATGCTTTGTGAGTAGTTACGTTTGTTCCTGAGGACATGGGTGAAGTCTTGCTATTAGTAGTCATGTGAATTTGGTATTCGTTCGATATTTTGATGAGATGTATGTTGTCTTTCCTCTAGTGGTGTTATGTGAACATCGACTACATGACACTTCACCATTATTTGGGCCTAGAGGAAGGCATAGAGAAGTAATAAGTAGATGATGGGTTGCTAGAGTGACAGAAGCTTAAACCCTAGTTTATGTGTTGCTTCGTTAGGGGTTGATATGGACCCATATGTTTAATGTTGTGGTTAGTTTTACCTTAATACTCCTTTTTGTAGTTTCGGATGCTTGCAATAGGGGTTAATCATAAGTGGGATGCTTGTTCAAGTTAGGGCAGTACCCAAGTGCCAGTCCACCCACATATCAGATTATCAAAGTACCGAACGCGAATCTTATGAACGTGATGAAAACTAGCTTGACGATAATTCCCAATGTGTCCTCAGGAGCTCCTTCTTCATTATTAGAATTTGTCCAGGCTTATCCTTTACTACATAAAGGATTGGGCCACCTTGCTGCACTTTATTTACTTTATTTACTTTTTGCTCGTTACTATTTATCTTATCACAAAACTATCTATCACCTACTATTTCAGTGCTTGCAGAGAAAACCCTACTGAAAACCGCTTATCATTTCCTTCTCCTCCTCGTTGGGTTCGACACTCTTACTTATCGAAAGGACTACGATAGATCCCTTATACTTGTGGGTCATCACGCCCGCTTTCATAAATGTTCTTGTCCCTTTCGCCGACATATGGGACATCAAGGTATTGGGTCCACGTGCCATACCGAAATACAGTGTAGACCAGCAGGGGTGAAGCACCCCAGTCATGGAGCCGGCGTAGTAATGAGCAATGAGGTGTCAAATCACAAACCTGCACCTTTCCCACAGTTAAGTTGGAGGGCCGAAGTAATAACGCTAAAAAAATAAGTTGGAGGGACGAAGCAACCATCATTTCACTCGTTGCTCTATCCGCTTCTCCCTTAGCTTCTTCAAGTTAACCATGTGTTGCTTCTGCCGTTTTTCTGCCTCATGTGGGACGCGGATCGGCTTGATAAAGCACTGACACATGGGACCACATGTTAGCAAACCACCAGGCCAACGTCCTCCAAAAACAAGAAACCTCCCTCGCCATCTGCGCGGCAAAATCACCTCCTTTTTACTAATCTTGATTCTATAAAATTTTAGATTAATATAATTGAGATTTGTATAGATAGCACACAGGAGTAAAACCAAGTGGTACGGTTAAGGGCATCCATAATGTGTATCCAAATGTGAAAATAGCTTTTGGCATCGATGGGAACCATTGTGGACGGTGCTGCCAAAGCCAGAAAGATGGAACCGAAGCTCCCTGATTGATTGATTGATTGAAGGAATAGAAAAATGCAATGACTCTCCTCTTTCTCCTGTGTTTGGACGCATGTACAGTATAGAGCACATAGTCTAGTCCCCTGTCCCTTCTATCACACATCACAAAGCAATGAGGCATCAAATCACAAAGCACGGACGAAGCAACCATCATTTCAATCTTCGCTGACTCCGCTTCTCCATCGTCTTCTTCGAGAAACCACCTCACCGCACTAAGCAGGACAGACGATGCTATTGTGTACTAGTAGTACTAGTACATTTACGCTTCCTTTGGTTCAACGGACTTCCTGGTTGCAAACAAGGCGGTTGTCTCAGCTTGCAGGCGACACTTGCGAACAACTTACCGTGGTCTCCCTCAATGGTGTTCTCCGTCGAACGCACTTTGCCAAACCACAATGTTCGAGATATCGTTGACGTCACCGCAATGGGGAAGGAAGTCAAATAGTTACTACCTCCATTTTTTTGTACACAAGGCCAGTATATCAAAATTACAATTTGCAAAAGGCCACTAACACTAATCGAGGCAAAATTGATGGGGTTTGCCTCGTACTAGCAACCAAGAATATTAATATACCCTTGCATGCATGCGGAAGCGAGAAAGTTGGTATGCATGGCGCTGCATTAATCAAGCGATGATGAGTGAGATGGTTAGCTCTTTGGGCTTTGGAGAAAACATATGCATTAATTGACAAGTCAAACGAGGATTTGTATCGATTAATCCCGCAAAGGAAAACCCCGCCTTTCTTTTTTAACACTAGTACTCCAAGTCCGTACGTCACACATTTTTGCCATACTTGTGTGGGTCTAGGCCTTGCATTTCCATACTTCGCCACACATTTTTGCCAAGCTTGCCTAAAGTCTTCAAAATAAAAAGGAGGTACACTTGCGCACGGCTGTCGCGGTTGCACCAGACCCTCACACGGTCGCTCCTGCACGCCGCGGTCGCACCGCACCCTCACAATGTCGCTCCTGCACGCCGCAAACCCAACCAAGGGAACACACCTTCACTGAAACATTCTACCGCATGTGAACAAACCAAACTCAGCCATCCTACCGCTGACACATAATCAACCGCATGTTGGGAAGGATCTGTACGGCCCGTGTGGTGGTCTATTGGGGAAGAAGAAGAGGTGACGAAGAACGGTTAGAAGACGTAGGATATTCATCCAATCGCCTGAAATGCTAGACTGGCCCAAATGATGAAAGTCAGGCGACTTGCATAACAATATATGTTTCTACACAGCAAAAGATCCCTAAAAACAACAACATAAAGAAAAACTATCACTGCTCGCGGAATGAGATGGCCTCATCGTCTTCGGCTACCTGCGCAAACCAGCCGTAGCTGCTGATGTGTGTCTCCGCACCGTGGTTGTCCTCAGCCTCCAGCTACTCGTTCACGCGGAGCGTGCGGGCGCTCTACACGGACGAGAGCACCGCTCGGTTCAAGTCGAGGACGTCCGGTTCCGTCTGTAGGAGGGCCTCAATGGTAGCGGCATCTACGCGGTCCTGCATTAGTTGAGCCTCCTCCCCCGGTTCAAGTCCAGGACATCCGGTTCCACCTACAGGAGGGCCTCGATGGCAGCGGCGTCCGCACACTCCGTGTCGAGTTAAGCCTATGCCGCCCGGTTCAAGTCTAGGAGGTCCGGTTCCGCCTGCAGGAGGGCCGCGATGGCAGCGGCATCCGCGTGCTCTGCCTCAAGTTGAGCCCACGCCGCCCAGTTCACATCCACGACATCCAGTTCCGCTTGCAAGAGAGCCTCGATGGCAGCGGCATGCGCACGGTCCGCGTCGAGTTGAGCCTCTGCCTCCCGGTCCTCCTTTGTATCGCCAGGTTGAACCGGTGGTCCGCCTACAGCATGGGGGACCCGGACACCCGCACGAAGTCGACGTCCATCATCTCATACCCATCGGGGGCCTTCTACGCCATGAACATTGGATTGGCTTCCTCCTCCTCGTAGCTTGGGAATGGAGGTCAGTGGCGCCGACCGCCGCCGTGATTTCTGTGCGGCGCTCCAGCGTCAGCATCTTATAGTACGTGATCTTGCGGCACACCATGGCTTTCCGGCGAACTAGGGGACGCTTGATGCATGCTAGGTGATCGAAAGGTGGGGAAATGAGCTGGAGAGGAGGTGTGGTTTTGGGGTAGTGGCTGGCGTAGGCTGAGCAGCGAAGTTTCTGGTGTGAATAGTGGTTCCGGTGATGACCAGTCAATCGGTTTTGATAGTAAATCGCTCTTGTCGCGTTCCCGTTGCACCACGGCATGCTGGACTCCCCACATTGCTCACCGGATGGAGCACGCTTTGTCTTGCATTTTCGCTTGCTTGTGGGACCGCAGTTGAGAGCAAACTGACGTCCCTCCCCCTCCCCCGCAAGCGTCATTTATACTACCACTCCCTCCATTTTATGCCGAGTAAATAAAAACAGAGGGAGTATACTACGGATGAGGATCCCCTGACATGGCCGAACCCATTGAGTAACTGACATGCGGGGCCTAGCAAGCATGGGGTCCGCCGGTACGTGACCGAAAGGGAGGGTAAGGCAGGGATACCTACGTCAGAGGATGCACTTCCACTACTATTCCCACCTTCCATTTACTATACAGGGCCTAATGCGTTTTTTGAGGCTAACTTTGACCAAATGTTAGAGTAATAATATGTGACATGCAACTTACACAAAGGATATGGTCAAATTAGTATGTGAAAGGAGCTTCCAATGATATAATTTTCACATTATACATCTCATGTACTATTAATCTTGTCAATAGTCAAAGGCGGTTTTGAAAATCACATTCGAGCATGGTTAATAATACGGCCAGCCAATGGCTATAAGGAACTTCCATGTCATCTATAGCCATCATCTATATCCACTCATAAAGTAGTGTGGGCTATAAGGTTGGCTATTTTCCGCAAAAAAATTAAGGTTGGCTGTTGTATTAGTACTTTTTTCCATCTCTTCTCTATCTCTTTCTTCATATTTATTGTATTTAACTAGGAATGCGTATATAGCTAGGTTCTTGCATGAGAGCTCACTCCCCTTACTTTTTCACATCTCTCTCCTCCACATAGGCCCTATATAAATGGAAGGAGGGAGTACTATGAACACTGCGTACTCTACAGAAGTTATCAGTACTCCACTAGTACTATTGGACAAGGAGCTTAAAAAAAGTTACTATTGGACTGGCTGTACGTGGCGAAATCCTAGTAGGAAGAACATGTGCGTGAACAAACACATTCACGTGGTTGAAAACAAATTGGAAACCATCTCGGTGTGAATACAAATCTAGGAGTACGTACAAATCTAACAATATTGATTGGGTGTTGTTGAATGTTGATACTTTTTCTATAAGTTTGATCAAAGTAGAGATACTTTGACTACACATAAAACTTATATGTAAACTAGAAAGGATCGGAGGGCGTATATTGTATGTTCAAAAGCGAAACAAACATTGAATACCCTTTATATATGATTTGTGGATGCTATGATCACCGGTTCAAAATTTTGAATCTGCCTTAGGTGTCACACATGCCCCCACTCGTTCTCTCTCGATTTCATCTCAGGGTCCGGAGATGGATTGAAAGAGGACTAGGGTGGGTACAATACGTTTGTTTCCCTTATGAACGTACAATATACTCCCTCTGATCCCCACAAACACACCCCCCCCCCCGGCCACGGGTCATTTCAATCATAGAAACAGACCAAACCTTTGTCTCCTTGCAGGACACGCAATTGATCTCTCAACATGAATCGATCCCGTCAACATGTCTCGGGGCATGAACCGAATGGGATGTCAAAACTAAGACGGGAAGCGACACGTAGTGGAGGCAAAGTGAAACTTTAAACGAACCATTTTTTGTATGCATGTGCGACAAATTACAACATTGGAAATACAAGCATGGTCTAGGCACACATGCGAATGATACTCGGCGGAATGTTCAAATGAGGCATGCGGGAGGATGGACTCGACCGGAGGGCGGCATGATGGATGGAGAAGAGGGTTCGAGAGGAATGAGAAATAAGGAAACGCCACATGATTATACCTCAATGGCTCAAATAAACAATAAGTTGTCTCGTTTGGCCTACATAGTGAAAGGCCTAATGCAAAACGCGAAGCACTGACGCTCGAATATCGCCGGGAAAACAGGGAAACCAACATGTGGGCCACACCTGTCAGGATGACGTAGCGCATACTAGTCCAATGGAGGAGCTGGCCCACGACCTCCTCGCCACCGGCAACCGTTCATGTGGGTCATGGGGGCCAGCAACGTGGTGCCGCTCCAGCACCGCCTCTGGACACGGCGACCGCGGTGAGCGACATGCTCATCGTCGCTGGACATGGTCGGTTTCAGAGTGCCGAGGGTGGCCTTAGACTGTGGCACGACCGGCAGATCAACAACCGGCTCATCGAGGATGCACAAGGTGACGAAGTGCGCGCGCGCCGCGACGTGTCCACGGAGTGGTGTAGCGCGGCCAACTGCATCCCCAGGACCTGAGACCATGCCGGGTCGTCTTTCTTTTTCAATGACATGCGGGGATCGCATGTGAGCAAAGGGAATCTCCAATGTTGCCATGACCGCAGCTGACTACCCTAGCACACCAAAAACCCTCGCTCCTCGCGCCATCGCGCGGTGCATTCCCAGCCGACGCCAACTGCCCGCATTCATGCCATCCATCTGTATGCCGTCGTTAAGAGGCTCGGTGTCCAAGCAACCAGGACGACTGGCCTCACCGGAATGCGCTACTTAAAGTGGCAACATCCAGTTAACCTCCACACCATAGCACATCGTCCTGCTACCTGGCACCACATCCGCCATGACCGCGAGCGCGAATGCTCTGTTGGAGAGCTTGTCTTCGGGGATGAAGCTCGAGGTCGCCGCCGTCGCTCAAGTCGCTGCTTGTGATCCAATAGCGGCGTAGCCAGACGCGGACATGACCGCACAAGCGGTGGCCACGCTGGCGGTCGATGATGGGAGTACCGTCAGCTACGCATCCTACTTGCCGCCGTCCAACGTCCGGCACCGCCGAGTAGGGCATGGGAGGCGGTAGGGCATGGTGTGCCAACTGGCCGGTCCGTATCCCGTTTTCTACTTTTCCTTGCCGGAGACCGCACCTTCACTACATGGGTCTTGAACCCCGCCACCGTACATAGAGATCACAGATGGAGGACGTCGGTCGCTGTTGTAGAATAGGTTTAGTGTTGGGTTTCTTCTATTTTTCTGTCCTATAAAAGTTCGAAATGTAATGAAAATCTGCCATGTTTGCATTAATCTCGGCCGGTGTATATGAACTTTCACAATAATATAGTATATTGTAGGAGTACTAGGAAGATGCCTGTGCGTTGCACGAAACATCAAGATCTTGTGGGAGAAAAGGATGAACGAGGGAAGGCCTTATCTGTAAATGTGGAGAGGAGTGTGGGTAAATTGTCATAGTTTCCTTCCTATCCGTTAGATATAGATCGGACAGCCTATATTGCAGGATGATAGGCACACCATCATCACCAACTCTACTTTTTATTGAGCCGAGACAAAGCTAACATGCAAAGTAAATAAACACATAGGGTCTACATGCACAATTTATCTTATGCACTCCAATAGTACATCCACTACACATTCACGCATTTCACGTATTTCTACATCTATGGGAACCTACGAAAGGGTTAACGTAAATTGCCTCTCTCTCTCCTCCCTGAATTTCATGGTGGTGGGCCCCTCCCTCCCCCAATCGACAATCAACAGCTCACACATTTCACATTACGTTAATTATGTAACTGGGATTATGTAGGTGTAGCATTACTCCTAAAAAACCCAACTAAGCCAACCTCCCAGCATATCGCGCGGAAAAAGACCCGACCACGCCGTTTTACTCGGGATTACCGGATTACTAGTAGTATTGATGGATCCTGCGAAGCACCACTTTTTTTGAGGGGGCGAAACACCTGATTTAAAAGGAAAATGGCGGTACACTCACATCACCCTGTCGCGGTCGCATTGCACCCCACACATGTTCGGTCCTCCAGACGGCTCACGCAAAAGGAACGCGCTTCGGCTTGCCTCTTCACTGAGACGTGGGACTTCACTTGGACAAACGGACAATGCGCCAAACTCCCTCCGCCCACCGCGCGAAAATCCTCCATCCCCCCCTCCCAAAAAAATTTCCCCCAAATCCCAAATTCAACCGCCCTTC
>NC_041391.1:254037800-254046904 GCF_002162155.2 Triticum dicoccoides
AAAGACGCCCTCCCCGCCGTGACGATACGTCAGCGCCGCGGTTCGTCGAGGGGACGCACGACGATCCTCTCGCTCCGATAGTACGCTCTTGTAGACTATCGTCCTCTAGCCGCGCCACCACATTGGCGACGTTCTTGTGGAGGCGCACGGCGGTCAGCGCCACCACCGCTGGCGACGTTTGTGTAGAGACGCACGGTGGTCAGCTTCTCCCACGATACGCGCATTCTATACTAAGGCCCTGTGCATGTCGGTGTAGCACTGAATGTTAGCTGATAGACGCTGTTAATCTCACTGTTTGCCGAAGTAGTTTACAGTCAATATGCTCTTCTTAAGAAGCTTCCTTGTCCTGTTCTGCACTCAATCTGCTTAGCTGAGATGGAATGCCAAGGCCGATTAGTTGCTAAAATATCCTGCCATATATTTATTGTGACGTAGATTGCCTTGGTATAGTAGGCAATGTGTTAGGTGAAATAGCTCTACACCGTTTTATAATCGATCCTTGTTGCTGCGATGGCTTTGAGAGTTCGATGGCTGTGTGCTCGGCCTCATTGACTTCTGAAACTGCCTGCCATAATTTAGCACTCAAATCTGTTGCTCAATTAGCTTTACATATATTTCGTTACTTAGATCTGCTCATCCAAATATCTTGCCATAGCTTTAGACATCGACCTAGGTATTTTTTTTCTGGACTTCATAAAAAACATATATGTTTTCCTATAATATCTAGTAGAAGAACTAATTTGTATGTCTAACAGATGTACAGGACTTGGATAACTTTTGCTCGAAGATTCTCAGCTGCATATGTCGAGGGGGTTGAAAACTTCATGAACTTTATCAGAGCTGAGTACGGTGGTTCGAAATCAGATGTGCTCTGCCCATGTAGCAGTTGTATGAATTCAGTTACAAGACCCCAGTCAACTGTGCAAAATCATCTATACTTGTATGGGATGTCGGTCACATATACTAGGTGGGTTCATCATGGTGAAGCGGTGAACGTCAATGTTATTGACTACGTGGAAGCAAGAGATCACCATCTTGATCTGCTTGATGCTCAAGTGGAAGAGGAGGAGGTGGTGGTGGCGGAGCCAGTGAGTTTGACCAACATTGAAACAATGCTACGAAATGCTCGTGCATTTCATGAACTTCCACCTGCAGAAGAAAAACGATGGGCCCACATGTTGTAACAATGCAACGTGGCTGTCACCCCAGCAAATAAGCTGTCAGTATTCTCAGCTATGGTCACCTTTGTTCAGGTGAAGAGACATCTGAGCGGATGAACAACAAATCATTCGATGCGATGTTGGCTGCTTTCCGCAAATCTTTCACAGATGTGCCTGAGCTGCAACACACCTATAGTAAAATGAAGAATTTCCTTCGTGAAGTTGGAATTGGATATGATATGATCCATGTTTTGAAGAATAATTGTGTTCTGTTCCGGAAGGATTATGCCAACTTAAATGAATGCCCGAAATGCAAATCATCAAGATGGAAAGATGGCGATGTTGCGAAGAGGATTCCTCATAATGTTCTGAGACATTTTCCAATTATACCAAGATTGCAGAGGTTGTTTCATGATTCTGAAAAAAGAGAGGATGTAATGTGGCATTCTAGGAACCAGGAGTACTGAGATCAGAATGTAATGAGCCATCCATCCCATGGTAGTGAGTGGAAAAGCTTTAATCAGAAACACAAAAAGTTTGCTGCCAACCCGAGAAACATTAGAATTGGCTTAGCTTGAGATGGAATTAACCCATTTGGCCACCAGAGCACCACATATAGCATGTGGCCAGTGCTTGTTATCACTTACAACATGCCTCCAAATGTCTGCACCAACGAATCAAAATACATGATGGACTTGCTAATCCCAGGTCCAAAAAGTCCTGGAAAGGATTTTGATTTATTCATCGATCCTCTTGTGGAGGAACTTCAACAACTATGGAGGGGTGTTCTCACTCGAGACCTATATAGCAGCCCACCAGCTGATTTATTTCTGCGTGCTGTTATAATTTGGTGCACCCATGATTATCCGACTTTCAGCACTATGTCAAGGCGAACGTCACATGGTTACAATGCATGTGTTCACTATTACAGGAATCCGCTGTCATATGCAATACTTAGCAAGATCTATTACATTGGACACTGATGTTTCCTTGCCAAGGACAAGCTGCATCCTAGAAAATACCGAAGGCATGTGTTCAATGCAAAGCATGAAAACTGTGATGCGCCAAAGAGGCTCACTGCCGATGAGTTGCAAGTAGAATTAGAGAAGGTCAGGCGTATTACACCAGGAAACCATCCTGGTAATGGTAGCGAGAAAAGGAAGCATGTCAGGGCAGAATAGAGATTAATGTTTACCCGCAGGTCCACTTTGTGGGACTTGGAGTATTGGAAAGATTTGGATCTGTGGCATAATCTTGATCTGATGCACATTGAGAAAAATATATGTGACAGCATTGTCGGCACACTTCTTAATATTGAAGGCAAGACGAAAGATACCTTAAAATCTAGGATTGATTTGACTGGGTATCAGACAGGATTTGCAGGTGCAAGATGAAGGTAAGCCACAGGATATGGCACCAGCTGTGTATGTCTTGGACAAGGTAAAAAGAAAAGAATTCTGTGAGGTCCTGTCACGTGTGAGATTCCCACATGGATTTGCTTCCAACCCTAAAAGGAGAGTCAGTGCTGATGGAAACAAGGTACAAGGGTTGAAAACTCATGACTGCCATGTCCTACTTCAAAGGGTTTTACCTATTATCCTTAGAGGATCGGGCCGCCCTGACTTATACAGAGCAGTTGCAGAGTTTGGAAAATTCCTCGGGGAACTCTACAGTAGAAATATCAAGATAGATGCTTTGGAGCATCTTAGAGACAAGATACCAACTATCCTATGTGACCATGAGAAGATATATCCTCCAGCCTTCTTTGATGTGATGGTGAATTTGGTTGTTCATCTACCTGATGAGGCACTACTTAGAGGTCCAGTACAGAATGGCTGGATGTACCCTATTGAAAGGCGTCTAGGCACTTTCAAGGGCTATGTTAGGAATAGAGCTAGACCCGATGGTTCCATTGCAGAGGCCTACATTGCTACAGAAGCGTTGACTTTCTTCTCAAAATACATTGAAACAGCTGATCAGCTTAGCAAACAGGTGGGTGAAGACAATCACGGGCCCAATGTTTTCAATTATTCTGTTTGAGTTACGGGGAAGAGTCGACAAGAGGACAAACCTAAAGATTTGGACAAAATGGTTTGGTATGTGTTGAATAACTGTCCTGAGATACTACCTTATATCATGTAAGTGCTAAGTACTGCAACTTATACATCGTAATCTACTAAACTTGCAGCACATTCTTATATATCTAGATGTTTGGCGCGATCTCTATGTTATGCAGCATCTCCAAATAGGAGTTACTGCCGCAAAATCCAAGAAACAATGACAAACTGGTTATGGTAGTATTTGCGAAATGGTTCAAGAGCCATGTAAGATTTTGAATTGCATTGTCAGTTTTTTAATATATTGAGTACATAAGATGATCAGCATGTCTATTTTCTAACCATAGGTTAAGAAGATGCGGGAGGATGGGCTGGCAGTTGATGATGCCCTTTACTCACTAGCAATGGGTCCTGATACTCGGGGTAAGACATTATGAATCTTGTGATGTTGGAGATGTGCGCTACAACACCCTTGCACGCGACGAAGGAAGGAAGACACAAAATAGTGCCATCATGAGCATGAATACATACGACAAAGAGGCAACTGAAATGTATGCTAACATAACAGACATTGTTTAGTTGCACTATATCTCCAGTTTCGAGGATCATCGGTGTATGGTTCTATTGTGTTGTCGTTGGTATAACCTGTTTTCCAGGATCGCAAAACACAGAGCTGATGATTATTTCAAATCCATCAATGTCCAGGCGGCGTACCAGACCAACGAGCCTTTGATTTTGGCAAATCAAGCAACACAGATATTTTTCTTGGAAGACACATTTGCACGTAGCGATAACTGGAGAGTATTGCAAAGGTTTGAGCAGAGGAATTTTTTTAATGAAGTTGCACAACAAGATGCTGCTTACACTGCTCCTGATGTACAAGATTCCACAGATGTTCCTAATATCTTTGAGAACCATCACGTCAATGATGCTGGCAAAAAGATTGCCTGCGTGCTGCGGACATACAAGAGTTGATCAAGAAGAAGCCAATGTTCGAGGCCATTGAGGATTAAGAAGAAGATGACACTTTGGGGAATTATGATTCAGACTGATACACAAGGCGAAGATGTTGACGCTGCTGCTGCGGATGATGATTAGATTACTTTTGCCGTATTTGCCCGTCAGAAGACATTTTTCTGTACTATGTGAAATTGTGTTTGCTATGACAACTGAAACCTGATGAACGTGTTTTTTAGTATTTTGCTGTGAGAACATCACTTGTTATGTATGCTGATTTTGTTTGGTGATTTTATGACGACTAAAACATGATGACATTGTTGTTTAGTTGTACTCATATTTGGCTGTGAAACTTGAATTTGATGACATAGTTTGCTGTTGGACTGCAATTTGCTCGACGTCTCCGAATGGAACAAAGCTGACCCGATAGGGCCTCTACTAATTTATTTATTTATTACCAAAAGGCCCTCTGCTGTTTATTTATTTATGAGCAAAAGGGGATACCCCCCGATTTCTGTTCATAGAAATCATTAGATGTTCACAACACTACGCCCAACTTGCTACATAGGTTTCATTCATTACAAGTTTCAGCAAAGTGCTCATATCATAGCCACTGAATACATCACGAGTGCTACATACACTGCAAATAAAGAGACAATCATCCTACAGAGCACATCGATTTTGCCCATTATCTTCACAAGCTCTTTCAGCTCCTCATCGCTGTCAAGGTCGTTCAACAGCTGTTGCTTGGCCATGATCAGAGGAACTTTGTCTTTAACCTTCTGCTCTGCATCTTCATCTTTTGTCGTTCCTTTAGTTACTTGTCCAACACCCCAATCTGCTGGTATTGGGATTCCTCGGCTAACCAAATAATCAGCGTAGTTGCATTCCCCCACATCAGCAACTTCCCGGAAATACAAATCACACAAATCTTCCCTTTTCTGCACGAAACAAATTGGAAGATCATCAACCAAACTATTAAAAAAATCAGCAACTAAAAGCAGCAGAACAACAATTAAACATATTGTTACCCCATGATTCGGGCCTTTGTAGAAGACTCAGCCAAGGTTGAGGATTATGGTTGATACACAACGGATGGCTCTGCGTGGTTTGCAGTAGTGGCACCACACCAATGGCAGCGGCTTGCGATGAGCAACCAGCTATGGTGCGTGTGCCGGGGGGGGGGGTGTGATGAGACCCACAAGCAATGGTATGGGTGGCGACTTGTCGTATATCTGGTTGTTGCCTGCTGAAGAGTAGGTGGACGAGTAGCCAACGGACATGGTTCCTGCGGCCAGAGCTTCTGATGCTAGGTAGAGTAAGTAGAGAAGAGGAGAAGCTAACATTGGATATGTCAGTTTCATTACTTGCAGAGTAGCATAGCACATATATAGTCATAGTCTAGGTTTTGATTCGAACCAGCTATAGGAGCACGTCTCTCTTCTTTCTAAAACACAGCAACGAATCTTTACTAATACACTAGCTTGTTCTGTATGCCTTCTAAAGTCTTTGATTTTCTTTCCTTTTTTGCAAGGAAGGAAGGAAGACAAAATTGAGAGTTCCTGGGACTTGAACCCAAGACCTCTCGGTTGAAAACCAAGGGTGCTAGTCACTTATATGGCGAGCGTTCCCTGGGAGGAGGACGACAGACGAACACATTTTCCTCGCAGTTTTAGTTGCGATGCAAGACTGAACGGTCGCAGTTTTGGGAATGTTATCAGGCGAACGAGCCCAGTTTTTCTTTTCTTCCTATATGTAAAAAAGTATGCTACCTGGTGTCGGCTTAGTCAACAAACAATTGTGTCAACCTTGACTGTTGGATTGACATTCAACGTCTGTCGTGTTTCTTCAGTCTCTTCTTCCTCTAGCCGCCAAATCCAAACCAGCGCCGCAAGACCGCCTGCTCCCGCCTCCCACGGCTGGCTGTGCTGCCGCACACGCATCATGGCCACATCGCACCCTAAAACTCTGCGCATCTTCCCCGGCTCCTATTCATTCCCGTCCGAGGCCTCACCATCGTCCTCCACCTTGGTTCGCTCGCCGTAGCACCGCCCTCCGGTGTTTTCAACATGGTCAACAACCGAGAGGAATAAGGAGATGACTATACATGGTGAGGATGACAGTAGGGACCCACCAGCGTGCGCAGTAATTTGTTTTTCTGGACAGAGAAGGGTATCAACTGGGTTGTGCGGGAGCTGTCGCCCGTCTAGCCCAGGATTTTATTTCATATGTTTAGCACATGACCAACCCAGTTTGTTTTTTTTTCCTTTCTGAAAACGGCTAGCCAGCTATTTTTTTTTTGCAGAATAACCAACGCAGGCCTACACTACTAGGGAAAAGCCTAGCAATAGCGCGGGTTTTAGGCCTATCAGTAGCGCGGGAAGGAACGCTACTTATAAGGCGCTACAGCTAAAGCTTAGCAATAGCGCGCCTAGATCCACGCTACTGCTAAATTTACTGAGTAGTAGCGCTTCTTCAGAACAGCGCTACTGGTAATTAGTAGTAGCGCTTCTCCTTTCCCGCACTACTACTATTATTTAGTATTTTATTTCTTTTTTATTTCATGTTGTATTCATACACCTTTACACAAGTTTTCATACAACAGGAATTTACAGATTGTTTTTACATCATAATGAGTTATTACATCACGGGGTGAAAGAACCGTGGACTAGTTTCATGTGGATGTCCATCCACTTGAAACTAATCCGCGGTTCTTTCACCCAATGATATAATAATATCATCATCATCATCATATCATTAACAACTTATCATCATAATACATATTTGTCATATAACACCTCCTCAAGATCATTGTTTTCATCAATGACATCACATAGCAAATTGGTCACTAGTCGTAATCACAAGTACTCCTCATTATCAACTCTAACACATTACCACATAATAAACATATTGTACCTCATAGGACCTACTACATTTGATTAAGACCTACTACATTTTCTAAGGTAAAATAGCAAAAAACAAGATAGCCCCTGACTCTCCATTATGGATAATGGAGATTAGCCTGTCTCCAATTCTTGCCTTTCGATGAATGTTACTTCCAAGAACCTCCTTGCGAATGTCCATACATTTCTTCCATTCTTTGATGAACATGTGTTCACCGGTTTTAGAAATACGATATGCACAGGTGAGCTCCCTAGATTTACCTGGCAGTATGTTCAGAACTGAGAGGCGACCATTCAGAGACATCAGATGAGGCACACAATCCATCGGGAGTTTTTGTTGAAAAACATAATAATAACTTCGTAGTTATCAATGATGTACTAGTTGTAGAAGTATGCAAAAGATGCACGGATGTCGTAATAGTAAAAAATCTTACCAGGGTATCTCCAGAGAAGTTAGAGTGGTTCAACACATGCACTAGTGACACATATTCACCATAATTTGGAGGAGTTCGGTAATAGTTATTGTAATTCTTAAGAAGAGTACAAAATGCAATCAGATGATTTTTCTCCTTATACGTTAATTCGGTGCCATCGGTGTAGTGGGTTTTATCTACCATCTTCCGCACGGTCTTTGAAGAATCAAAATAAGCTGTCAACGGAAATAAGCTATCAACTATTTTGAAATAAACAATATAAATTAGTTAATAACTATGTTTGAGAAACTCACATAGCGGCACAATCGGAAGCGTATCAACTATGTTTGAGAAACTCACATGTCAGGATCACCAAGATCCATGGTGACAATCATACCCTCATAAAAACCATACATTTTGCAAAGTGCTTCCCAATTTTGGCAACCAAAATGGGTTACGCTCTGAGCATTGCACATATTTACTTCAAAATCCATATCATGATGGGTCCTTAGGTGTATTTTCTTTGTTTCAAAATTTTCATTGTCTTCAAAACCCATCCTCTCCAAGACACAGTGTCTTGCATGGCATGGGATAAGCTAGTCGAATTGTAAAATATGAAAATTATACGTTGAAATAGTTGAAGTCATGCTTAATTATGAAAAAAACACTTGTCTTTGTTGCATACCGTTTCAACATCGAAGGTCTCCTCGAGCTTAATGCTGAAGCACCGATCTTCGTCCAGCTCAAAGAACCTGTCGCACATACCTCGATCGTCGTGGCACCAGCTGCACTCCCCCGAGAGACTGTCGTCGTTCGAGTACGACATTTCCTACGTTCATAATTCAAAGATTAAACTTGTACATATTATAGCACAAGTCATGCCAGAATTCACGAAAAAATCCGGCATGACCTTTGCTAAAAAGGACATATCGAGCGCCTGAAATTTGCCAGAACAGAAATTAATCAACACTCCGGCAAAACATAGGCCACTCGGAGATGTAAACTGAACATGAACGGCTACTTGGGCAACCACATATCCTATTTGAGCAACAACACAGGATATACAAGGATATTTGGCTGGTCTCACCTTGATGTCGGAGGGGGTCGGTGACTGGGACAACGGCGGGGATGTCGGAGGGGGTCGGTGACGGGGACGACGGTGGTCACCTGAAACCGTATAAGTTATCACTAATACATCCCGAATAATTGCTTAAACTAAAAAATAACAACAAATATGACATGATCAACTAGTTTTATTAATTCAACTAGTTCTTACTAAATATAAACTTACTATAAATAGAAAAAAAACTAGTTCTTTCTAAAAATAAAATAGTTCAACTAGTTATATTAATTATCTTACTAAAAATACATTAGTTCTATTAATTCTAGTAGTTCAACTAGTTTATTAATTTACTTACTAAACTAGTTCAACTACAACTAAAGTAGTTCAACTACAACTACTATTAATCATACTGCCCTAGTTAACTAGTACCATCACTACTAGTAATTAACATCTACTACTACTAAAAATCTAGTACTAACTAAGCAACATCTAGTACTAGCTATGAACCCTAAATTAACATCTACTACTACTAAATCTAGTACTAACTAGTG